>NC_057806.1:342558620-342672902 GCF_018294505.1 Triticum aestivum
CTCCGGTAAAATCCCGATTTCACCCGGAACGATTCCGATATCCAAATATAGGCTTCCAATATATCAATATTTATGTCTCGACCATTTCTAAACTCCTCGTCATGTCCGTGATCACATCCGGGACTCCGAACAACCTTCGGTACATCAAAACACAAAAAACCCTAATTACGATCGTCACCGAACTTTAAGCGTGCGGACCCTACGGGTTCAAAAACTATGTAGACATGACCGAGACACGTCTCCGGTCAATAACCAATAGCGGAACCTGGATGCTCATATTGGTTCCTACATATTCTACGAGGATCTTTATCGGTCAAACCGCATAACAACATACGTTGTTCCCTTTGTCATCGGTATGTTACTTGCTCGAGATTCGATTGTCGGTATTCCAATACCTAGTTCAATCTCGTTACCGGCAAGTCTCTCTACTTGTTCTGTAATACATCATCCCGCAACTAACTTATTAGTTGCAATGCTTGCAAGGCTTGAGTGATGTGTATTACCGAGAGGGCCTAGAGATACCTCTCCTACAATCGGAGTGACAAATCCTAATCTCGAAATATGCCAACCCAACAAGTACCTTTGGAGACACCTGTAGAGCACCTTTATAATCACCCAGTTACGTTGTGACATTTGGTGGCACACAAAGTGTTCCTTCGGTAAACGGGAGATGCATAATCTCATAGTCATAGGAACATGTATAAGTCATGAAGAAAGCAATAACAACAAACTAAACGATCGTGTGCTAAGCTAACGGAATGGGTCAAGTCAATCACATCATTCTCCTAATGATGTGATCTTGTTAATCAAATGACAACTCATGTCTATGGTTAGGCAACATAACCATCTTTGATCAACGAGCTAGTCAAGTGGAGGCATACTAGTGACACTATGTTTGTCTATGTATTGCCACATGTATTATGTTTCCGGTTAATACAATTCTAGCATGAATAATAAACATTTATCATGATATAAGGAAATAAATAATAACTTTATTATTGCCTCTAGGGCATATTTCCTTCAGTCTCCCACTTGCACTAGAGTCAATAATCTAGTTCACATCGCCATGTGATTTAATACCAATAGTTCACATCACCATGTGATTAACACCCATAGTTCACATCGACATGTGACCAACACCCAAAGGGTTTACTAGAGTCAATAATCTAGTTCACATCGCTATGTGATTAACACCCAAAGAGTACTAAGGTGTGATCATGTTTTGCTTGTGAGAGAAGTTTAGTCAACGGGTCTGCCACATTTAGATCCATAAGTATTTTTCAAATTTCTATGTCAACAATGCTCTGCACAGAGCTACTCTAGCTAATTGCTCCCACTTTCAATATGTATCCAGATTGAGACTTTGAGTCATCTGGATCAGTGTAAAAACTTGCATCGACGTAACCCTTTACGACGAACCTTTTGTCACCTCCATAATCGAGAAACATATCCTTATTCCACTAAGGATAATTTTGACCAATGTCCAGTGATCTACTCCTAGATCACTATTGTACTCCCTTGCCAAACTCAGGGCAGGGTATACAATAGGTCTGGTACACAGAATGGCATACTTTATAGAACCTATGGCTGAGGCATAGGGAATGACTTTCATTCTCTCTCTATCTTCTGACGTGGTCGGGTTTTGAGTCTTACTCAACTTCACACCGTGTAACGCAGGCAAGAACTACTTCTTTGATTGTTCCATTTTGAACTACTTCAAAATCTTGTCAAGGTATGTACTCATTGAAAAACTTATCAAGTGTCTTGATCTATCTCTATAGATCTTGATGCTCAATATGTAAGTAGCTTCACCGAGGTCTTTCTTTGAAAAAAAACTCCTTTCAAACATTCCTTTATGCTTTGCAGAATAATTCTACATTATCTCCGATCAACAATATGTCATTCACATATACTTATCAGAAATGCTGTAGTGCTCCCACTCACTTTCTTGTAAATACAGGCTTCACCGCAAGTCTGTATAAAACTATATGCTTTGATCAACTTATCAAAGCGTATATTCCAACTCCGAGATGCTTTCACCAGTCCATACATGGATCGCTGGAGCTTGCATATTTTGTTAGCACTTTTAGGATTGACAAAACCTTCTGGTTGCATCATATACAACTCTTCTTTAATAAATCCATTAAGGAATGTAGTTTTGTTTATCCATTTGCCAGATTTTGTAAAATGCGGCAATTGCTAACATGATTCGGACAGACTTAAGCATAGATACGAGTGAGAAACTCTCATCGTAGTCAACACCTTGAACTTTGTCAAAAACCTTTTTATGACAATTCTAGCTTTGTAGATAGTAACACTACTATCAGCGTCCGTCTTCCTCTTGAAGATCCATTTAATCTCAATGGCTCGCCGATCATTGGGCAAGTCAATCAAAGTCCATACTTTGTTCTCATACATAGATCCCATCTCAGATTTCATGGCCTCAAGCCATTTCGCGGAATCTGGGCTCATCATCGCTTCCTCATAGTTCGTAGGCTCGTCATGGTCAAGTAACATGACCTCCAGAACAGGATTACCGTACCACTCTGGTGTGGATCTCACTCTGGTTTACCTACGAGGTTCAGTAGTAACTTGATCTGAAGTTACATGATCATCATCATTAGCTTCCTCACTAATTGGTGTAGTAGTCACAGGAACAGATTTCTGTGATGAACTACTTTCCAATAAGGGAGCGGGTACAGTTATCTCATTAAGTTCTACTTTCCTCCCACTCACTTCTTTCGAGAGAAACTCCTTCTCTAGAAAGGATCCATTCTCAGCAATGAATATCTTGCCTTCGGATCTGTGATAGAAGGTGTACCCGACATTTTCTTTTTGGGTATCCTATGAAGATGCACTTCTCCGATTTGGGTTTGAGCTTATCAGGTTGAAACTTTTTCACATAAGCATTGCAACCTCAAACTTTAAGAAACTACAGCTTAGGTTTCTTGCCAAACCATAGTTCATACGGTGTCGTCTCAACGAATTTAGATGGTGCCCTATTTAACGTGAATGTAGCTGTCTCTAATGCATAACCCCAAAACAATAGCGGTAAATCAGTAAGAGATGTCATAGATCGCACCATATCTAATAAATCATGGTTACGACATTCGGACACACCATTACACTGTGGTGTTCCAGGTGGCGTGAGTAGTGAAACTATTTCACATTGTTTTAACTGAAGGCCAAACTCGTAACTCAAATATTTTACTTCTTCGATCATATCGTAGAAACTTTTATTTTGTTACGATGATTCTCCACTTCACTCTGAAATTCTTTGAACTTTTCAAATGTTTCAGACTTGTGTTTCATCAAGTAGATGTACTCATATGTGCTTAAATCATCTGTGAAGATCAGAAAATAATGATACCTGCCGCGAGCTTCAATATTCATCGGACCACATACATCAGTATGCATGATTTCCAACAAATCTGTTGCTTGCTGCATTGTTCCGGAGAACGGAGTCTTAGTCATCTTGCCCATGAGGCATGGTTCGCAAGCATCAACTGATTCATAATCAAGTGATTCCAAAAGTCCATCAGCATGGAGTTTCTTCATGCGCTTTACACCAATATGACCTAAACAGCAATGCCACAAATAAGTTGCACTATCATTATTAACTTTGCATCTTTTGGTTTCAATATTATGAATATGTGTATCACTACGATCGAGATCCAATGAACCATTTTCATTGGGTGTGTAACCATATATGTAAACAAAACAACAATTTATTCTCTTACTTAAATGAATAACCGTATTGCAATAAACATGATCAAATCATATTCATGCTCAATGCAAACACCAAATAACACTTATTTAGGTTCAACACTAATCCCGAAAGTATAGGGAGTGTGCGATGATGATCATATCAATCTTGGAACCACTTCCAACACACATCGTCACTTCACCCTTAACTAGTCTCTGTTCATCTGCAACTCCCGTTTTGAGTTACTACTCTTAGCAACTGAACTAGTATCAAATACCGAGGGGTTGCTACAAACACTAGTAAAATACACATCAATAATCTGTATATCAAATATACCTTTGTTCACTTTGCCATCCTTCTTATCCGCCAAATACTTGGGGCAGTTCTGCTTCTAGTGACCAGTCCCTTTGCAGTAGAAGCACTTAGTCTCAAGCTTAGGACCAGACTTGGGCTTCTTCACTTGAGCAGCAACTTGCTTGCCGTTCTTCTTGAAGTTCCCTTTCTTTCCCTTTGCCCTTTTCTTGAAACTAGTGGTCTCATCAACACTTGATGCTCTTTCTTGATTTCTACCTTCATCAATTTCATCACCATGAAAAGATCGGGAATCGTTTTCATCATCCCTTGCATACTATAGTTCATCACGAAGTTCTACTAACTTGGTGATGGTGACTAGAGAATTATGTCAATCACTATTTTATTTGGAAGATTAACTCCCACTTGATTCAAGTGATTGTAGTACCCAGACAATCTAAACACATGCTCACTGCTTGAGCTATTCTCCTCCATCTTTTAGCTATAGAACTTGTTGGAGACTTCATATCTCTCAACTCGGGTATTTGCTTGAAATATTAACTTCAAATCCTGGAACATCCATACTATCCATGACGTTCAAAACGTCTTTGAAGTCCCGATTCTAAGCTGTTAAGCATGGTGCACTAAACTATCAAGTAGTCATCATATCGAGCTAGCCAAACGTTCATGACGTCTGCATCTGCTCCTGCAATAGGTCTGTCACCTAGCGGTGCATTAAGGACATAATTCTTCTGTGCAGCAATGAGGATAAACCTCGGATCACGGATCCAATCTGCATCATTGCTACTAACATCTTCCAACTTAGTTTTTTCTAGGAACATATCAAAAATAAAACAAGGGAGCTAAATGCGAGCTATTGATCTACAACATAGATATGCTAATACTACCAGGACTAAGTTCATGATAAATTTAAGTTCAATTAATCATATTACTTAAGAACTCCCATTTAGAAAGACATCCCTCTAATCTTCTAAGTGATCATGTGATCCAAATCAACTAAACCATAACCGATCATCACGTGAAATGGAGTAGTTTTCAATGGTGAACATCACTATGTTGATCATATCTACTATATGATTCACGCTCGACCTTTCAGTCTCAGTGTTCCGAGGCCATATCTGCATATGCTAGGCTCATCAAGTTTAACATGAGTATTCTGCGTGTGCAAAACTGGCTTGCACCCGTTGTAGATGGACGTAGAGCTTATCACACCCGATCATCACGTGGTGTTTGGGCACGACGAACTTTGGCAACGGTGCATACTCAGGGAGAACACTTTTATCTTGAAATTTAGTGAGAGATCATCTTATAATGCTACCGTCAATTAAAGCAAGATAAGATGCATAAAAGATAAACATCACATGCAATCAAAATATGTGGCATGATATGGCCATCATCATCTTGTGCCTTTGATCTCCATCTCCAAAGCATCGTCATGATTTCCATCATCACCGGCATGACACCATGATCTCCATCATCTTGATCTATATCAATGTGTCGTCACATGGTCGTCTCGCTAACTATTGCTCTTGCAACTATTGCTATCGCATAGCGATAAAGTAAAGCAATTATTTGGCGCTTGCATCTTATGCAATAAAGAGACAACCATAAGGCTTCTGCCAGTTGCCGATAACTTCAACAAAACATGATCATCTCATATGACAATTTATATCTCATCACGTCTTGACCATATCACATCACAACATGCCCTGCAAAAACAAGTTAGACGTCCTCTACTTTGTTGTTGCAAGTTTTACGTGGCTGTTACGGGCTTAGCAAGAACCATTCTTACCTACGCATCAAAACCACAATGATAGTTTGTCAAGTTGGTGTTGTTTTAACCTTCACAAGGACCGGGCGTAGCCACACTCGGTTCAACTAAAGTTGGAGAAACTGACACCCGCTAGTCACCTGTGTGCATAGCACGGCGGTAAAACCAGTCTCGCGTAAGCGTACACGTAATGTCGGTTCGGGCCGCTTCATCCAACAATACCGCTGAACCAAAGTATGACATGCTGGTAAGCAGTATGACTTGTATCGCCCACAACTCACTTGTGTTCTACTCGTGCATATAACATCAACACATAAAACCTGGCTCAGATGCCACTATTGGGGAACGTAGTAATTTCAAAAAAAATCCTACGCACACGCAAGATCATGGTGATGCATAGCAACGAGAGGGGAGAATGTTGTCTACATACCCTCATAGACCGGCAATGGAAGCGTTGACACAACGTAGAGGAAGTAGTTGTATGTCTTCCTGATCCGACCGATCCAAATACCGAACGTACGGCACCTCCGAGTTCTACACACGTTCAACTCGATGACGTCCCTCGAGCTCCAATCCAGCCAAGTGTTGAGGGAGAGTTTCGTCAGCATGACGGTGTGATGATGGTGATGATGTTCTACCGACGCAGGGCTTCGCCTAAGCACCGCTACGATATGACCGAGGTGGAATATGGTGGAAGGGGGCACCACACACAGCTAAGGAACGATCACGAAGATCAAGTTGTGTGTCATGGGGTGCCCCCTTCCCCGTATATAAAGGAGGGAGGGGGAGGTGCGGCCGGCCCCTAGGGGTGCGCCTGGAGGAGTCCTACTCCCATCGGGAGTAGGACTTCCCCCTCTTGCCTTGTTGGAGAAGGAAAGGGGAAGGGGAAAGAGGAAAGGGGGCGCCACCCTGTAAGTGCATCTAGTGCCCCTTAGTGATTTTGGTGTATTGAAGACTTATAGGTTAAGGGACTAATGCGTTTGTGAGTGTACACAGGTCTATAAGTCTATGAGGAGCTTGATATTTACAGAGAAAGTCGACCCCTAAAAATGAAGTTCTTCGACTGAAGACTTTGGATCACTGAAGACTTTCCAAAGACTTTGAAAGTGAAGAAATTGGTGTGACCTTGAAGACTTGGTATTCGTTCGAGGAACATAAAGCGTGAAGACTTTTGTTTTCGTAGTTTCATATTCTCTTTCTTGAGTCATAGGAAACACCGTACTGTTAAAGGGGGTCGAGGAAATACTAAGGAAAATTTTCACATGATGCTCAACTCAAAATCCTACACCTACCAATCCCTTCGAGTGAAGCCATTGGAAATCTCATACAGTTCAGTCAGTTTCTTCAGTGACAGAGACGAAGTTCTTCTGGTCTCTGAGGAATTTGTCCTGACTGAGGAGTTAGGAATTCGCTAGTGCGGATTGCCTACACAGTGAGGAACATGATAGCCCTGAGGATTTTGCTACTCAAAATCCCGACCGTTGCTGTGCTATGCGCCAGCTATCCCAAAATATCTATCCACCTAACGGTCATAACATTGAAGGGCATTTATGTCTTATCATGTCGGGCTGCTCCCTAGGCTATAAATAGCCGCCCCCTACAACCACTAGTTGGTTGGCTGCTCCAAGAGAAACTGACACTTGTCATTTGAGAGCAACCCATGCTCTGAGGACTTTGAGCGAAAATCATCAAGTGGGGAAAAACCCAAAACCCAAACACCTACAAACCCCAAGTGATTGAGCATCACTGAAGAGATTGATCCTGCGTGGATCCGACGCTTGTTACCTTTGAAGATTGTGCTTCTTCCAGACGGTTAGGCGTCATGGTATAGAGCATCCAAGAGGAATTGTGGATCGCCGAGTGACCAAGTTTGTGAAGGTTTGGAAGTCACCTGAAGACTTACCACGAGTGATTGGACGAGGTCTGTGTGACCTTAGTTCAAGGAGAATACGGTGAGGACTGGGTGTCCTGAGCTGCGTGTTCAGGACTGGGTGCCCGGGACTATGTGTCCTCGAGTTTAAATACTCAGCCGCTCCAACCAGACGTACAACTGAGACAGCAGTTGGAACTGGTCTACCAAATCATTGTCTTCACCAAGCTTACTGGTTCCATTTCCTCAACTCTTTCAGTTCCTCATAATTGAGTTGTGTACTTGTTCATATCTGTGTTTCAAGACTTTGACTGAAGACTTTCTCAATTTCCTTAGTTCAATTTCTTCAGTCTGTTTGTCTTCATCCTGTGTGTAGCGACCCGACCCGAATGGGTCAAGTCTCTGTGCTTAAGTGTCATCCCTGGATCGGTATGCTGACACACACAGTACTCGAGGATTTATAACAGAGGTAAATCACATGTAAAAGTAACGTAAATACTATTACCTCAAATCCAAAATAGCGGAAGTAACAAGGTTGTGGATTCCCATCAACACCAACGGCAAAGTTGAGTGTAGAAATCGTAACCCTAACATATCACTTACTCGTCGTAAGATAATCCTGCAACATGAGACGTTGCTCACAGAGGGTCAGTACATTGAATGTACTGGAAAATTCACACCATAGAGAATGGTGAATACAGGCTATCACTACATGCATATTTGGCTGGTGGAAAAGCTCTATGGTTATAAGGTTTTTGTGAAAAGCCAATTTTTCCCTACTGCAAAGGAATACATTTTAATTAACTATCATGGTGGTTGTTGAACATTGAGAATGGTTGACAGCATTCTCAATCCCAAGTAAGCATCATCATTAAAACCCAACAATATTCATTTAAAGTAACATGATGAGATCAACAGGATAATCCAAGAACTAGATACTCAAGATGTCCATAACCGGGGACACGGCTAATCATGATTAGTTTATACACTCTGCAGAGGTTTGTGCACTTTTCCCCACAAGACTCGATCGCCTCTGTTGGATTTCTCACACTACATGGTGTTTGAGAAACAGATGACCGAGACACAGTCTTTCAGAAGCGCTAGCACCTTACGATGGATAGACTGGTGTCGGGGAAACTGATCCACGAACACCTATGGGGCCGGCGGACCGGGCCCCTTTCGGTTCGGCGGGGGGCGGAGATCACACGAAGAGCAGATCGAGGCGAAGCACACGAGCAGTTTACCCAGCTTCGGAGCTCTCCGGAGAGATAACACTCCTACTGCTGCTTGTTTGATTATCTTGTGTTCTTGCTCCAGAGAGAGAGCGTAGTGTTTTTCTGGGTTCCGAACTAGTCGAACCTCGCGAACCTCTCGAACCTCCGAACCTCCCCTATGCTGCGCATGGGCCTCCTTTTATACGCTAAAGGGGTCACCGATAGGTGGCAACGCAGAGAAGGGTACAAATGTAAAAAAGCGAGGTGGTTGGTACAGTTACTTGTATAGTGCACCCTACCTAACCCTGACGGCAGGGGACAAGGGCATTAAATGCCCGTCTGAGTCGCCCAAACAGTGCAGAAAAGGACCGTTAGGGGCGCCACCGTACGCCACGATGGCAATCTTGTCAGCTTCGCATGCCACTGCGCACCGCTGGCTGCACAGCCTCCTGCCACGCGTGCCTGGAGAGGCCCCCAGGGCGACACGTTGGTGGATGCGCTGGAGCGTGGGCACAGAGTGGCCGCCTGCCGCGGCAAGCGCCTTGCCGCTGCTGTTATCTTGTCGGGTCCGGAAGCTTGTCGCTCACCGGGACTCGAGGTACTTTCGTTGGTCTTCCCGGCAAGCTCCTCTTGCCGAGGCCTTGTTGCCTTGCCGGAGCGCGTGGCGTGTCGCGGCAAGTTCCTTGGAGTGCCTTGGTTGGCCTTCTCGGCAAGCTCCTCTTGCCGGGGCCTTGTCTCCTGAGCTTAAATACTTTGTTCTTGAATGGCTCCAAGGGAACCACGGAGGATCTTGGCGTTCACCCGGCAAGCCTTGCCGCGGGGTGCTGCAACTGCCTGTGCACAAGTTCGGGGTGCTAGGGTACCCCTATTCTAGTACACCGACGGGAGCCCCCGGGCCTGGGCCAGACACGGTGCCGAGCGCTGTTGGGCCAGGCCCAAGACAGGGCACGGGCACACGCGGACTGGGCCACGCCGAATCTCGCTCTGTATCCACCGCGCTCTCCCCTAATGGCACGCGTTGAATGCAGCGTCGTGGGAGAGATCGTGGGTGGATCTTTATTCGGAAGGGCGAAACGTCCGCCCCGTCCCTCTTTATAAGCAGAGGAAACAGGGGCAGTTCGTTCCCCCTCGCTGGTTGCTACTACTCCATCTTCACGAACCTCTGCCGCTCCCCCCTCCTTCTTCTCGAAGCCGAGAGAGCAGCGCTCCGCCCCCCATTGCCACCAGCATCACCAACGCCGTCGACCTCCCCCACCACCTCCGCCATGGCTCCGAAAGCCGACAAGGGAAAGGGCGTGAAGTCGGCCGAGGCGCAGCGGCTCGCGGCGCTGCGGAAGGAGCGGGCGATCTTCTCCCCCCAGCTCGGCGTGAAGGAGCTGAGGGAGTACTTCTACCTCTTTTGGGCGACGGAGACGCGGGCGCATCCGCGCACGAGGGTACTCCCGGCTGCTGCTTCGGAACTGGCTCCAAAGGGGTACCCATTCTTCATGCCGTTCTTCTATTGCGGGCTCTGCCCGCCCTTCTTGGAGTTATTCTGCGATATCATGAACACCTACGACTTCCGCCTCCTTGATTTCACCCCCAACGCCGTTCTGACCATGGCAGTTTTCGCACATTTGTGCGAAAACTTTGTCGGAGTCCACCCCAATGTTGCCCTTTTCCGCCACTTCTTCATACCTCGAGTAGAGAGAGGAGAGCCGCTTGCCGGAGGGATCGCCTGGATCTCGAGAGTCGGCAAGAAGGAGGTGTACTTGGAGGGTGAGCTCCGCAACAAGTGGGAAGAGTGGAGAGTGGAGTGGTGCTAGATCGTCCGCCAAGTGAACAAGAATTACCAGAGTCCATTGATGGAAGCATATGTTGATGAAGTGAGGAAGCTAGAAGAGCACTTTGACGGCCTACAGATGGAGCATATCCCAAGAGCTCAGAATGACATTGCTGATGGCCTGTCAAAGTGCGCCGCACTAAAGTTACCTGTGGAACCAGGGATCTTTGTACACAAGTTGACTCAACCATCCGTAACACCATCAACTGGACAAAGCAAGAAGAGGAAGTTGGTTTCTGGTGACTACTTTCCGGCAGAGCTCCCTGAAGCCGCCGCCAAGAAAGTCCCCAAGATCAACACCAAGGATGCTGAGGAGCAGTCTGCTCCGGCAAGCCTTATGGTTTGTTCCGTTGAAGCAGACGCTCCCGAAAAGTTTTGCTCCGGCAAGCTTGCCGGGGAACATCAAGCTCCGGCGGGGCCGCAAGTCCTTGTCGTAGAAGCGGATGTTCCCGCAGCAGCAGATCTGCCTTTAGTCCTTGTTGTCGAGCCACAAGCTCCAGCATGGGCACAGCAGATTGTCCATTTCCTTCAGACAGGAGAACTTCGCGAAGAGCAAGAAGAAGCGGAGAAAGTAGCCCGGCAGTCAAGTATGTACCAGTTTGTCGATAGCATACTGTACAGAAGAAGACTCAACGGTGTGAAATTGAAGTGTATTTGCCGGGAAGATGGACAAAAGCTGTTGGCAGAGATACATGGAGGCATATGTGGCCACCACATTGGCGCAAGAGCACTTGCCGGCAAAGCTTTCCGGCAAGGTTTCTTTTGGCCGACAGCCCTCCAGGATGCAACTGCACAAGTAACCAAGTGTGAAGCGTGCCAGTTCCACTCCAAACAGATACACCAGCCAGCTCAAACTCTCCAGACGATCCCTTTATCCTGGCCATTTTCGGTCTGGGGGCTCGATATCCTCGGCCCTTTCCCCCGAGCTGTCGGGGGCTTTGAGTACTTGTATGTCGCAATCGACAAGTTCACAAAGTGGCCGGAAGTGCAGCCAGTGAGGAAGGTGACAGCACAGTCAGCAGTCAAGTTCTTCAGGTCAATTGTTTGCCGTTTCGGGATCCCTAACAGGATCATCACTGACAACGGCACGCAATTCACGAGTCGCACCTTCATGCAGTACGTCCAAGACCTTGACGCCAAGGTCTGCTTCGCTTCTGTTGCTCATCCGAGAAGCAACGGTCAAGCAGAGAGGGCAAATGCTGAACTGCTGCGCGGGCTCAAGACCAGAACTTTCGACAGGCTGCGCAAGTGCGGAAGAAACTGGATCTAGGAGCTGCCGGTGGTTCTTTGGTCGATCAGAACGACGCCAAATTGAGCCACTGGCCAGATGCCTTTCACTCTAGTCTATGGCGCAGAGGCAGTTCTCCCCACGGAACTCGTATACGGATCGCCTCGAGTGCTCGCTTATGATGAGCTTGAGCAAGAACAGCTGCGACAAGACGACGCGCTGCTCCTTGAGGAAGATCGTCTTCAGGCTGCTGTACGAGCTGCTCGATACCAGCAAGCTTTGCACCGCTACCATAGCCGCAAAGTTAAGGCTAGAAGCTTCGAGGAAGGCGACCTTGTTCTTCGGCGCGTTCAGTCCGCCAAGAATTCCAACAAGTTGACGCCGAAGTGGGAAGGCCCTTATCGGGTGAAACGAGTCACAAGGCCCGGCGCTGTCCGCCTTGAGACCGAAGATGGCATTCCGGTGAGCAACTCCTGGAACATAGAACATCTTCGTAAGTTTTTCCCGTAGGGCGCGGTTGCCGGAACCCGTTCCGGCAACCACCTTTTGTACAAGTCTTGCCGCTATTGCATATAATCCTTTGTACAAAGCTGGGCGCAGATCCCGTGCATAAATAAAACCCCATGTGCTCCGCACAACTTGTCCATTTCATGCATTAGTTTCTTTCTTGCATGCGATTATCTGACACTTTGTGCAGCACCTACATCTGGTAAGCAATAACGAGCCGAAGGGCTCCATATCATTATTTTCTCTTCTTTCTCTTTTTCAACAAAGGAAAAGAAGGTTCCCTCGCACACAAGTTTGCCGGGGGGAAGGAGAAGATTGTGGTATGGACCAGGCGTCGTTCAAGCAAAGTTTTGTGGTATGGACCAGGCGTCGTTCAAGCAAAGTTTTGCCTTGCCGGGAAGCAAACGACAAAAAAACTAAGTTGCCAAAGTTTGAGCAATCAGTTTTTAAATTTTTGAGTTATCTTCCTCGAGCGACCCTGCTTTGTATGGAAAACCTGTGCGCGGAGGAACCAACTCGTGGCTAGTTGCGCCCTTACTTTGTTTCGAGTCTGCTCAACAACTTAAGTGTTCTGCATCTAGTCGCGACAAGGTTTCTTGTCGGAAGCAGCACCGCCAGCAGGCTGCTGACGTTCCGCACTCAGCGCTCGCGGCTCGGGTGCCTGCGCCGACAAGTTCCCTAGAAGCGTAGGGTAAAAACATACAAAGGAAGGAATCTAGTAGAGGAAATAACATAGCAATTGATAACAGAAATAAAGTTATATTACAAGATAACTTGTCGCAGCTCTAACAGACTGTTTTCATAACGTGATTAGCAGCGACAAGGGAAAAGAAGAAATGAGCGGCCTAGTCTACACGATCGCCCTCAACCCTCTTGATCTCGCTCACCTTGTCCACAATGGGTGCGACAAGGGCCTTGAGTGTGTCCCGATCAGCGTCTGGCGGCAAGGATTTGAGGACGTTGGTGAAGCTGAGGCCTGGATTGCGGAAGGCCACCTTCATCAGCACCTTCTGGAGAACCCCGGTGTAGATTTTGCGCGATTCGTCAGCCAGCTGCTTTGGGATCCTCTCCCGGAGCCGTTGGAGTGCCGTCGCCACGCCCTTGAAGAACACGCTGAGCTTGGCGCTGGGTTGGAGATTCTCGTCGGAGGGATACCCAAAGTCCTCCATCCCCAGCTGCACCAGCTCCTCGTCGATGACTGCGGCAATATTCACCAGACCTTCGGTCCAGTGCTCCACAGTATCTCTGAATGAGTTCTGGGTAACTGTGATGCTCTCCAGCAGCGCCTTGTCAGCCTTGACCTTCTCCGACAAGGTCTTCTCCCGCTCCTTGGCGGCCTCCAGCGTCTGCGTCAGCGTGGCCAGCTTCAACTCCAGGTCTGCATTGGAATCCTTGGCGGCGCTGAGCTCCTTGCCCCTCTCAGCGAGAAGACCTTGCAGCTCACCGTGGGCGGCAGCATCCTTCTCACGCTCACGCTTGAGCACGGCAAACTCCTCGCCGCTCTTCCCGATGTTGGCCTCCAGCTGCGCCACCTTCTCCTCCAGCTCTTTCTTGGCGGCCTCTGCAATTGCGGCAGTGTCCTTTGCTTCCTTGAGCGCCCCGCCAAGTGCTTGCTCGCGCTTGGCGAGCTCCTCCTCATAGCTGTCGAGGTTGGCCTTCCGCTGCACCAATTCGCCTTCTCGCGCGGACTGCTTCTCGGTGGCCAGCCTTTGTTCCTCCTCAGCTTCGGCCTTCTCGAGAAGGAAGGCCGTGCGATCCTCGTCGAGTCGCTCCCGCTCCTATGCCAGGGACCGGAGAGCTTCTTGATTGTGGCCCCGGAGCTCCTCCGCACGCTTCTCCATGTCAACTCCCGCCTTCACGACAAGCGCTTCCCGGGAAGCCAGCTTGGCTTGCCGTGCACGGTAGAGTGACAGCAGCTTCCGCAGCAGCTGCTCCTCCTCAGGCTCGCCACTGCTGCTGTTGGGCACGTCGACCAACGACAGTCCAGCAGAGGTGAGCACCTCCTCATCGAAAGTTTCCCCCTCGACCGGCGCCCTGGAGCTCGACGCCCAGGGTAGCTTGATGAAGATATCGTCACCGGCCTTCAAGTAGGTGCTGGGCTGGGGCTCCTCGGAGCCCGGCTCCGTAGAAGCGGCAGAGGGATCGGCGGTCGGCGCAGCGCCTGGCGCTCCTGCGGCCTCAGGGTCGTCAGTGCGATCGACCGACCCCTCGCCGGCTTCTGCGGCGGCAGCCTTGGCGGCCTCCTCGCCGGCGGTCTCATCAGCACCGGCCCCTTCCTCGCCGGCGCCCTCTGTCTCCATTGGCTCAGCAGCAGATGGGTCTGAAGAACGAAGAAGGGAGAAAAATCAATCAAAAATCCAAGAGAAGAAAATCAGAAGGAGAAGAACCCAAGGGAAAGTTTTTGGACAAGTGAATTACCTGTGCCAAGACCTGCAGTTGCGGTCTCGGCAGCCGCAGGATCGACGGTGCTGCCCCTTGCCGAAGAGCGCTCCCTTACCGAGAACTCCTCCCTTGGCGGCGTAGTCGAAGCAGATGGCACTTCGGGACCAGCTTCCGGGCGCTCCTGATATGGCTGCTCTGCTCCTGCACGAATCAACAAGCAAGATATCAACAAAGGAAAAAGCACTCATGCGTGCCTGACAGCGGAAAGCTAACTATGAACTTACGCTGGGGGCTGCGCTGGGGGCTGCTTTGAGGAGTGGTTGCCGGGTCCGTCAAGGTGGTCTCGGACCCACCCCCTGCTAACACGGTGGGGTCATCTTCGATGACAATCACCGCGGCCTTGGCCCTCTTCGCCGCTCTCTGGGCCAGCGTCCTGAAAAGAAAGGAGTTCAGATTGAAGCAAGTCAGATACAAGATAAAAACAGCAAGATTGAAGAACTACAAGAGCACCAAAGAAACTTACTCTTCTTCCTCCTCGTCGGAGCTGAGCGCGGAAAGATCGAAGTTCGGCTCCCCTCCGGTGCGGCGAGGCGGAGGAGTAGGATTCCTTGCCCGCTTGGCGGGGGCGGTGGCGGTGGCCCGGGAAGATCCTGCCCCAGTTGCCACTGCTGCGTGAGGCGCTCCCACGGCAACATTGCTCGCCGCGGTAGAGCGTGTCGCACGGCTCGGCGGCTGTTGACCCGGCTGCCGCCCCGCTACGTCCGCGGCCCTGCGAAGACGCCTTCTTGGCGGGGCCGGGGGCTCCACCTGCGGCAAGCTTTCTGAAGGCTCGGGCTCTTCCTCGCCGGCCTCGCTCGGCTCAGCTTCAGAACCGGCAGGCTCTTCTTCGCCAATGAACTCCGCGC
The DNA here is from genome assembly GCF_018294505.1 of Triticum aestivum. Classification (NCBI taxonomy): domain Eukaryota; kingdom Viridiplantae; phylum Streptophyta; class Magnoliopsida; order Poales; family Poaceae; genus Triticum; species Triticum aestivum. Next base: position 342,574,338 of record NC_057806.1, read on the forward strand.
GCTCAGCGAGGTTTGCCGCCTCTGCCGCCTCCGCCTCCTCCATAGTGAACCCGAACGCGCCCGCGGCAGCTGCGGCCGCAACCTCTTCCGCCCTAGTGGCGATGCGCTGCAGCTCCTCGTCGGTGGTGTCACGGGTGAGGCTCTTCTGCTCGTCAGCGCGGACTGGCACTTCTTCCAAGTTGTCAAAGAACGCTTGCACGACGTCATCCGCGGGCTCTTGCCAAGTTGGAATGATTCCGTGTGAATCGCACAACGGCATCATGGCGCGGATCCGGTCAAGCGAAGAATTATTGCACAATGGAACGATGCCCCTCGGCAGTGTGAATGGGTGCTGGGGATCGCGTTTGAACAACTTCAGGAGCATTGCATCCAGCTCCATGACGGTGAAGTTGTAGTTGAGGCCTGGCCGCAGCCTCATGATGTCCACCGAATTCTTGAATTCCTAGGCGGGCCTCCCCCTCTCCTGCAGGGGGGCGATGCGGCGGCGGACGAAATCAGCGCCTACAGCGCCTACAGTGAGCCCGGCAAGCCTGAGGCGAAGGATCCTAGTAATGGCGATCTTCAGCCTCTCGTCTTCCGGGGCCACGTTGCTCCAGTCATTACCGCGCACTATTGGAGCTTGGCGCACGGCGGTGAAGGGCTGCGGATTCTCCTCGACGATCCAGCACCACTCCGCTCTCCACTCCTCCCACTTGCTGCGGAGCTCACCCTCCAAGTATGCCTCCTTCTTGCCGACTCTCGAGATCCAGGCGATCCCTCCGGCAAGCGGCTCTCCTCTCTCTACCCGAGGTATGAAGAAGTGGCGGAAAAGGGCAACATTGGGGTGGACTCCGACAAAGTTTTCACACAAATGTGCGAAAACTGCCATGGCCAGAATGGCGTTGGGGGTGAAATCAAGGAGGCGGAAGCCGTAGGTGTTCATGATATCGCAGAAGAACTCCGAGAAGGGCGGGCAGAGCCTGCAATAGAAGAACAGCGCGAAGAATGGGTACCCGTTTGGAGCCAATTCCGAAGCAGCGGCCGGGAGTACCCTCGTGCGCGGATGCGCCCGCGTCTCCGTCGCCCAAAAGAGGTAGAAGTACTCCCTCAGCTCCTTCACGCCGAGCTGGGGGGAGAAGATCGCCCGCTCCTTCCGCAGCGCCGCGAGCCGCTGCGCCTCGGCCGACTTCACGCCCTTTCCCTTGTCGGCTTTCGGAGCCATGGCGAGGAGGTGAGGGAGGTCGACGGCGTTGGTGACGCTGGTGGCAATGGGGGGCGGAGCGCTGCTCTCTCGGCTTCGAGAAGAAGGGGGGAGCAGCGGAGGTTCGTGAAGATGGAGTAGTAGCAACCAGCAAGGGGGAACGAACTGCCCCTGTTTCCTCTGCTTATAAAGAGGGACGGGGCGGACGTTTCGCCCTTCCGAATAAAGAACCACCCACGATCTCTCCCACGACGCCGCATTCAACGCGTGCCGTTAGGGGAGAGCGCGGTGGATACAGAGCGAGACTCGGCGTGGCCCAGTCCGCGTGTGCCCGTGCCCTGTCTTGGGCCTGGCCCAACAGCGCTCGGCACCGTGTCTGGCCCAGGCCCGGGGGCTCCTGTCGGTGTACTAGAATAGGGGTACCCTAGTACCCCGAACTTGTGCACGGGCAGTTGCGGCACCCCGCAGCAAGGCTTGCCGGGCGAACGCCAAGATCCTCCGTGGTTCCCTTGGAGCCATTCAAGAACAAAGTATTTAAGCTCAGGAGACAAGGCCCCGGCAAGAGGAGCTTGCCGGGAAGGCCAACCAAGGCACTCCAAGGAACTTGCCGCGACGCGCCACGCGCTCCGGCAAGGCAACAAGGCCTCGGCAAGAGGAGCTTGCCGGGAAGACCAACCAAAGTACCTCGAGGCCCGGTGAGCGACAAGCTTCCGGACCCGACAAGATAATAGCAGCGCCAAGGCGCTTGCCGCGGCAGGCGGACACTCTGTGCCCACGCTCCAGCGCATCCACCAACGTGTCGCCCTGGGGGCCTCTCCAGGCACGCGTGGCGGGAGGCTGTGCAGCCAGCGGTGCGCAGTGGCATGCGAAGCTGACAAGATTGCCATCATGGCGTACGGTGGCGCCCCTAACGGTCCTTTTCTGCACTATTTGGGCGACTCAGACGGGCATTTAATGCCCTTGTCCCCTGCCGTCAGGGTTAGGTAGGGTGCACTGTACAAGTAACTGTAACAACCACCTCGCTTTTTACATTTGTACCCTTCTCTACGTTGCCACCTGTCGGTGACCCCTTTAGCGTATAAAAGGAGGCCCATGCGCAACGTAGGGGAGGTTCGGAGGTTCGAGAGGTTCGCGAGGTTCGACTGGTTCGGAATCCGGAAAAACACTATGCTCTCTCTCTGGAGCAAGAACACAAGATAATCAAACAAGCAGCAGTAGGAGTATTATCTCTCCGGAGAGCTCCGAAGCTGGGTAAACTGCTCGTGTGCTTCGCCTCGATCTGCTCTTCGTGTGATCTCCGCCCCCCGCCGAACCGAAAGGGGCTCGGTCCGCCGGCCCCATAGGTGTTCGTGGATCAGTTTCCCGGGTCACCGACAGGTGGCAACGCAGAGAAAGGTACAAATGTAATAAGTGAGGTGGTTGGTACAGTTACTTGTGCAGTGCACCCTACCTAACCCTGACGGCAGGGGACAAGGGCATTAAATGCCCGTCTGAGTCGCCCAAACAGTGCAGAAAAGGACCGTTAGGGGCGCCATCGTACGCCACGATGGCAATCTTGTCAGCTTCGCATGCCACTGCGCACTGCTGACTGCACAGCCTCCCGCCACGCGCGCCTGGAGAGGCCCCCAGGGCGACACGTTGGTGGATGCGCTGGAGCGTGGGCACAGAGTGGCCGCCTGCCGCGGCAAGCGCCTTGCCGCTGCTGTTATCTTGTCGGGTCCGGAAGCTTGTCGCTCACCGGGCCTCGAGGTACTTTGGTTGGTCTTCCCGGCAAGCTCCTCTTGCCGGGGCCTTGTTGCCTTGCCGGAGCGCGTGGCGCGTCGCGGCAAGTTCCTTGGAGTGCCTTGGTTGGCCTTCCCGTCAAGCTCCTCTTGCCGGGGCCTTGTCTCCTGAGCTTAAATACTTTGTTCTTGAATGGCTCCAAGGGAACCACGGAGGATCTTGGCGTTCACCCGGCAAGCCTTGCCGCGGGGTGCTGCAACTACCCGTGCACAAGTTCGGGGTACTAGTGTACCCCTATTCTAGTACACCGACAGGAGCCCCCGGGCCTGGGCCAGACACGGTGCCGAGCGCTGTTGGGCCAGGCCCAAGACAGGGCACGGGCACACGCGGACTGGGCCACGCCGAATCTCGCTCTGTATCCACCGCGCTCTCCCCTAACAGCACGCATTGAATGCGGCGTCGTGGGAGAGATCGTGGGTGGTTCTTTATTCGGAAGGGCGAAACGTCCGCCCCGTCCCTCTTTATAAGCAGAGAAAATAGGGGCAGTTCGTTCCCCCTCGCTGGTTGCTACTACTCCATCTTCACGAACCTCCGCCGCTCCCCCCCCCTTCTTCTCGAAGCCGAGAGAGCAGCGCTCCGCCCCCCATTGCCACCAGCATCACCAACGCCGTCGACCTCCCTCACCACCTCCACCATGGCTCCGAAAGCCGATAAGGGAAAGGGTGTGAAGTCGGCCGAGGCGCAGCGGCTCGCGGCGCTACGGAAGGAGCGGGCGATCTTCTCCCCCAGCTCGGCGTGAAGGAGCTGAGGGAGTACTTCTACCTCTTTTAGGCGACGGAGATGCGGGCGCATCTGCGCACGAGGGTACTCCCGGCTGCTGCTTCGGAACTGGCTCCAAACGGGTACCCATTCTTCGTGCTGTTCTTCTATTGCGGGCTCTGCCCGCCCTTCTCGGAGTTCTTCTGCGATATCATGAACACCTACGGCTTCCGCCTCCTTGATTTCACCCCCAACGCCGTTCTGACCATGGCAGTTTTCGCACATTTGTGCGAAAACTTTGTCGGAGTCCACCCCAATGTTGCCCTTTTCCGCCACTTCTTCATACCTCGGGTAGAGAGAGGAGAGCCGCTTGCCGGAGGGATCGCCTGGATCTCGAGAGTCGGCAAGAAGGAGGCGTACTTGGAGGGTGAGCTCCACAGCAAGTGGGAAGAGTGGAGAGCGGAGTGGTGCTGGATCGTCGAGGAGAATCCGCAGCCCTTCACCGCCGTGCGCCAAACTCCAATAGTGCACGGCAATGACTGGAGCAACGTGGCCCCGGAAGACGAGAGGCTGAAGATCGCCATCACTAGGATCCTTCGCCTCAGGCTTGCCGGGCTCACTGTAGGCGCTGTAGGCGCAGATTTCCTCCGCCGCCACATCGCCCCCCTGCAGGAGAGGGGGAGGCCCGCCTGGGAATTCAAGAACTCGGCGGACATCATGAGGCTGCGGCCGGGCCTCAACTACAACTTCACCGTCTTGGAGCTGGATGCAATGCTCCTGGAGTTGTTCAAATGCGATCCCCAGCACCCATTCATGCTGCCGAGGGGCGTCGTTCCATTGTGCAATAATTCTTCGCTTGACCGGATCCGTGCCATGATGCCGTTGTGCGATTCACACGGAATCGTTCCAACTTGGCAAGAGCCTGCGGATGACGTCGTGCAAGCGTTCTTCGACAACTTGGAAGAAGTGCCGGTCCACGCTAACGAGCAGAAGAGCCTCACCCGTGACACCACCGACGAGGAGCTGCAGCGCATCGCCACTAGGGCGGAAGAGGTTGCGGCCGCAGCTGCCGCGGGCACGTTCGGGTTCACTGTGGAGGAGGCGGAGGCGGCAGAGGCGGCAAACCTCGCCGAGCGCGCGGAGTTCATTGGCGAAGAAGAGCCTGCCGGCTCTGAAGCTGAGCCGAGCGAGGCCGGCGAGGAAGAGCTCGAGCCTTCAGAAAGCTTGCCGCAAGCGGAGCCCCCGGCCCCGCCAAGAAGGCGTCTTCACAGGGCCGCAGACGTAGCGGGGCGGCAGCCGGGTCAACAGCCGCCGAGCCGTGCGACACGCTCTACCGCGGCTAGCAATGTTGCCGCGGTAGCGCCTCACGTAGCAGTGGCAACTAGAGCAGGATCTTCCCGGGCCACCTCCACCGCCCCCGCCAAGCAGGCAAGGGATCCTACTCCTCCGCCTCGCCGCACCGGAGGGGAGCCGAACTTCGATCTTTCCGCACTCAGCTCCGACGAGGAGGAAGAAGAGTAAGTTTCTTTGGTGCTCTTGTAGTTCTTCAATCTTGCTGTTTTTATCTTGTATCTGACTTGCTTCAATCTGAACTCCCTCCTTTTCAGGACGCTGGCCCAGAGAGCGGCGAAGAGGGCCAAGGCCGCGGTGATTGTCATCGAAGATGACCCCACCGTGTCAGCAGGGGGTGGGTCTGAGACCACCTTGACGGACCCGGCAACCACTCCTCAAAGCAGCCCCCAGTGCAGCCCCCAGCGTAAGTTCATGGTTAGCTTTCCACTGTCAGGCGCGCATGAGTGCTTTTTCCTTTGTTGATATCTTGCTTGTTGATTTGTGTAGGAGCAGAGCAGCCATATCAGGAGCGCCCGGAAGCTGGTCCCGAAGTGCCATCTGCTTCGACTACGCCGCCAAGGGAGGAGTTCCCGGTAAGGGAGCGCTCTCCGGCAAGGGGCAGCACCGTCGATCCTGCGGCGGGCGAGACCGCAACTGCAGATCTTGGCACAGGTAATTCACTTGTCCAAAAACTTTCCCTTGGGTTCTTCTTCTTCTGATTTTCTTCTCCTGGATTTTTGATTGATTTTTCTCCCTTCTTCGTTCTTCAGACCCATCTGCTGCTGAGCCAATGGAGACAAAGGGCGCCGGCGAGGAAGGCGCGCATGGCAGCACTGACGACGCTGCCGCCAACGAAGAAGGGGCCGGTGCTGATGAGACCGCCGGCGAGGAGGCCGCCAAGGCTGCCGCCGCAGAAGCCGGCGAGGGGTCGGGCAATCGTACTGATGACCCTGAGGCCGCAGGAGCGCCAGGCGCTGCGCCGACCGCCGATCCCTCTGCCGCTGCTGCGGAGCCCGGCGCCTACTTGAAGGCCGGCGATGATATCTTCATCAAGCTACCCTGGGCGTCAAGCTCCAGGGCACCGGTCGAGGGGGAAACTTTCGATGGGGAGGTGCTCGCCTCCGCTGGACTATCGTTGGTCGACGCGTCCAGCAGCAGCAGTGGCGAGCCTGAGGAGGAGGAGCTGCTGCGGAAGCTGCTGTCACTCTACCGCGCCCGGCAAGCCAAGCTGGCTTCCCGGGAAGCGCTTGTCGCGAAGGCGGGAGTTGATATGGAGAAGCGCGCGGACGAGCTCCGGGGACACAATCAAGAAGCTCTTCGGTCCCTGGCACAGGAGCGGGAGCAACTCGACGAGGAGCGCATGGCCTTCCTTCTCGAGAAGGTCGAAGCTGAGGAGGAACAAAGGCTGGCTGCCGAGAAGCAGTCCGCGCAAGAAGGCGAATTGTTGCAGCGGAAGGCCAACCTCGACAGCTATGAGGAGGAGCTCGCCGAGCGCGAGCAAGCACTTGGCGGGGCGCTCAAGGAAGCAAAGGACGCTGCCGCAATCGCAGAGGCCGCCAAGAAACAGCTGGAGGAGAAGGTGGCGCAGCTGGAGGCCAACATCGGGAAGAGCGGCGAGGAGCTTGCCGCCCTCAAGCGTGAGCGTGAGAAGGATGCTGCCGCCCACAGTGAGCTGCAAGGTCTTCTCGCTGAGAGGGGCAAGGAGCTCAGCGCCGCCAAGGATTCCAATGCAGACCTGGAGTTGAAGCTGGCCACGCTGACGCAGACGCTGGAGGCCGCCAAGGAGCGGGAGAAGACCTTGTCGGAGAAGGTCAAGGCTGACAAGGCGCTGCTGGAGGGCATCGCAGTTACCCAGAACTCATTCAGAGATACTGTGGAGCACTGGACCGAAGGTCTGGTGAATATTGCTGCAGTCATCGACGAGGAGCTGGCGCAGCTAGGGATGGAGGACTTTGGGTATCCCTCTGACGAGAATCTCCAACCCAGCGCCAAGCTCAGCCTGTTCTTCAAGGGCGTGGCGACGGCACTCCAGCAGCTCCGGGAGAGGATCCCAAAGCAGCTGGCCTACGAGTCACGCAAAATCAGCGCCGGGGTTCTCCAGAAGGTGCTGATGAAGGTGGCCTTCCGCAATCCAGGCCTTAGCTTCACCAACGTCCTCAAATCCTTGCCGCCAGACGCTGATCGGGACGCACTCAAGGCCCTTGTCGCACCCATTGTGGACAAGGTGAGCGAGATCAAGAGGGTTGAGGGCGATCACATAGACTAGGCCGCTCATTTCTTCTTTTCCCTTGTCGCTGCTAATCACGTTATGAAAACAGTCTGTTAGAGCTGCGACAAGTTATCTTGTAATATAACTTTATTTCTGTTATCAATTGCTATGTTATTTCCTCTACTAGATTCCTTCCTTTGTATGTTTTTACCCTACGCTTCTAGGGAACTTGTCGGCGCAGGCACCCGAGCCACGAGCGCTGAGTGCGGAACGTCAGCAGCCTGCTGGCGGCGCTGCTTCCGACATGAAACCTTGTCGCGACTAGATGCAGCACACTTAAGTTGTTGAGCGGACTCGAAACAAAGTAAGGGCGCAACTAGCCACGAGTTGGTTCCTCCGCGCACAGGTTTTCCATACAAAGCAGGGTCGTTCGAGGAAGATAACTCAAAAATTAAAAACTGATTGCTCAAATTTTGGCAACTTAGCTTTTCTGTCGTTTGCTTCCCGGCAAGGCAAAACTTTGCTTGAACGACGCCTGGTCCATACCACAAAACTTTGCTTGAACGACGCCTGGTCCATACCACAATCTTCTCCTTCCCCCCGGCAAACTTGTGTGCGAGGGAACCTTCTTTTCCTTTGTTGAAAAAGAAGAAAGAAGAGAAAATAATGATATGGAGCCCTTCGGCTCGTTATTGCTTACCGGATGTAGGTGTTGCACAAAGTGTCAGATAATCGCATGCAAGAAAGAAACTAATGCATGAAATGGACAAGTTGTGTGGAGCACATGGGGTTTTATTTATGCACGGGATCTGCACCCGGCTTTGTACAAAGGATAAATGCAACAGCGGCAAGACTTGTACAAAAGGTGGTTGCCGGAACGGGTTCCGGCAACCGCACCCTACGGGAAAAACATATGAAGATGTTCTATGTTCTAGGAGTTGCTCACCGGAATGCCATCTTCGGTCTCAAGGCGGACAGCGCCGGGCCTTGTGACTCGTTTCACCCGATAAGGGCCTTCCCACTTTGGCGTCAACTTGTTGGAATTCTTGGCGGACTGAACGCGCCGAAGAACAAGGTCGCCTTCCTCGAAGCTTCTGGTTTTAACTTCGCGGCTATGGTAGCAGTGCAAAGCTTGCTGGTATCGAGCAGCTCGTACAGCAGCCGGAAGACGATCTTCCTCAAGGAGCAGCGCGTCGTCTTGTCGCAGCTGTTCTTGCTCAAGCTCATCATAAGCGAGCACTCGAGGCGATCCGTATACGAGTTCCGTGGGGAGAACTGCCTCTGCTCCATAGACTAGAGCGAAAGGCGTCTGGCCAGTGGCTCGATTTGGCGTCGTTCTGATCGACCAAAGAACCACCGGCAGCTCCTCGATCCAGTTTCTTCCGCACTTGCGCAGCCTGTCGAAAGTTCTGGTCTTGAGCCCACGCAGCACTTCAGCATTTTCCCTCTCTGCTTGACCGTTGCTTCTCGGATGAGCAACAGAAGCGAAGCAGACCTTGGCGCCAAGGTCTTGGACGTACTGCATGAAGGTGCGGCTCGTGAATTGCGTGCCGTTGTTGGTGATGATCCTGTTAGGGATCCCGAAACGGCAAACAATTGACCTGAAGAACTTGACTGCTGACTGTGCTGTCACCTTCCTCACTGGCTGCACTTCCGGCCACTTTGTGAACTTGTCGATTGCGACGTACAAGTACTCAAAGCCCCCGACAGCTCGGGGGAAAGGGCCGAGGATATCGAGCCCCCAGACCAAAAATGGCCAGGATAAAGGGATCGTCTGGAGAGTTTGAGCTGGCTGGTGTATCTGTTTGGAGTGGAACTGGCACGCTTCACACTTGGTTACTTGTGCAGTTGCATCCTGGAGGGCTGTCGGCCAAAAGAAACCTTGCCGGAAAGCTTTGCCGGCAAGTGCTCTTGCGCCAATGTGGTGGCCACATATGCCTCCATGTATCTCTGCCAACAGCTTTTGTCCATCTTCCCGGCAAATACACTTCAATTTCACACCGTTGAGTCTTCTTCTGTACAGTATGCTATCGACAAACTGGTACATACTTGACTGTCGGGCTACTTTCTCCGCTTCTTCTTGCTCTTCGAGAAGTTCTCCTGTCTGAAGGAAATGGACAATCTGCTGTGCCCATGCTGGAGCTTGTGGCTCGACAACAAGGACTAAAGGCAGATCTGCTGCTGCGGGAACATCCACTTCTATGGCAAGGACTTGCGGCCCCGCCGGAGCTTGATGTTCCCCGGCAAGCTTGCCAGAGCAAAACTTGTCGGGAGCGCCTGCTTCAACGGAACAAACCATAAGGCTTGCCGGAGCAGACTGCTCCTCAGCATCCTTGGTGTTGATCTTGGGGACTTTCTTGGCGGCGGCTTCGGGGAGCTCTGCCGGAAAGTAGTCACCAGAAACCAACTTCCTCTTCTTGCTTTGTCCAGTTGATGGTGTTACGGATGGTTGAGTCAACTTGTGTACAAAGATCCCTGGTTCCACAGGTAACTTTAGTGCGGCGCACTTTGACAGGCCATCAGCAATGTCATTCTGAGCTCTTGGGATATGCTCCATCTGTAGGCCGTCAAAGTGCTCTTCTAGCTTCCTCACTTCATCAACATATGCTTCTATCAATGGACTCTGGTAATTCTTGTTCACTTGGCGGACGACAAGCTGTGAGTCACCCCTGACAATGAGCTTCTTGATCCCAAGGTCTGCTGCGATTCTGAGACCGGCAAGCAATCCTTCATACTCTGCAGTATTGTTGGTTGCTTGCTCCTTGGGAAAGTGCATCTGGACTACGTACTTGAGGTGCTCTCCGGTGGGCGCGACAAGCAGCACACCCGCACCGGCGCCTTGCAGCGAGAAGGCACCATCAAAGTACATCAGCCACTCTTTGCTTGCCTCTTTGACGGGGATGCTCGTCTCTGGAATTTCTTCATCTGGTGTTGGCGTCCATTCTGCTATGAACTCTGCCAATGCTCTGCTTTGGATAGTTGAAGTGCTCTCAAACTTGAGGCCGAAGCTTGACAGTTCCAGCGCCCACTCGACAATCCTGCCTGTCGCTTTTGGATTTTGCAGTATCCTCTTCAGCGGAAAGCGAGTGATGACTGTGATCTCATGTGCTTGGAAGTAATGGCGCAGCTTTCTCAAGGCCATGAGGAGGCCGAAAAGCAACTTCTGCACACCAGAGTACCTTGATCTAGCCCCATGTAGAAGGGAACTGACAAAGTAAACTGGACTCTGCACCATTCTCTTCTGCATCTTATCATGCTCCTGCGCAGATCAATCTCTGTCGGGACAGGAGCTTATCGGCGAAGCCCCCTGCTTGTCGCTGGATGCATCTGCCGTGGTTGCTGGCTCATCATCTGCCTCCCTCTCTGCCACTAATGCAGCACCAACCACTTGATTGGTCGCCACTATATACAGCAGCAACTTCTCCTGCGGCCTAGGTGCACAAGTGTTGAAGTGGAGGACAGGTATCTCTTCAAGTCCTGCAGCGCAGCCTCCGCCTCTGGAGTCCATTTTATTGGACCTGCCTTTTTCAAAATTTTGAAAAATGGCAGGGCGCGCTCAGCAGATCTAGAGATAAACCTGCTGAGAGCAGCCACGCAACCGGCAAACCTTCGTACATCCTTGACACGCTTTGGTGCTTCGATCTGCTCAATGGCCTTGATCTTGTCGGGATTGGCTTCAATTCCCCGCTGAGACACGAAGAACCCGAGAAGCTTGCCGGAAGGGACTCCAAACACGCACTTCTCGGGGTTAAGCTTGAGGTTGATCTTGCGCAGATTTGCAAATGTCTCATCTAAATCTTGAATCAGGGTCGCCCTGTTCTTGCTCTTGACCACTATGTCATCCATGTAGGCTTCCACATTTCTGTGCATCTGCGGCTCAAAAGCGTGGTGGACTACCCTTGCGAATGTTGAACCAGCATTCTTCAAACCGAAAGGCATCCGTACGAAGCAGTACGTGCCACACGGGGTGATAAATGCGGTTTTCTCTTCATCCTCTTCTGCCATGAAGATCTGATGGTATCCTGAGTATGCATCAAGAAATGAAAGCAAATCACATCCGGCTGTGGAGTCAACAATCTGGTCAATGCGCGGCAAGGGAAATGGGTCTTTGGGACAAGCTTTATTAACATCAGTGAAGTCAATACAAAGCCTCCATTTACCGTTAGCCTTGCGCACGACAACAGGATTGGCCAACCACGTGGGATGGAGCACTCCTCTGACAAGGCCTGCTGCTTCCAACTTCTTGATTTCTTCTGCGATGAATTCTTGGCGCTCCACTGCCTGTTTCCTGACTTTCTGCTTGACGGGCCGCGCATGAGGACAGACGGCAAGGTGGTGCTCAATTACTTTCCTGGGAACACCGGGGATATCAGACGGTTGCCACGCAAACACGTCGACATTCGCCCGCAGGAAAGCAACGAGCGCGCTTTCCTATTTGGGGTCAAGAGTGGCGCTGATGGTGAAGGTACCACCAGTGCCATCCTCCTTGGCGGACACCTTCTTGGTCTCAAGTGGAGCTGCCATTGCCTTCTTACACTTGCCGGTGGAGCTCGATGGTGCGTCCTCAACGGTAGCGCAGCACTCCGAAGAGGTGCGCTTGCCGGAGTGGGCATCAGAGCTCTTGCCGGACTTAGTTTTCCTCTTCCCCCCGGGAGCTTCAGCGGCAAGTGTCTTGTGTTTTGCTGTGGCTGCTGCTTCCCGGTAGATCTTGTCGGCACAGATAAGAGCATCCTTCTTGTCGCCGGGGACAGAGATGACACTTATCGGGCCTGGCATTTTCAGCACGTTGTACGCATAGTGAGACGCTGCCATGAACTCGGCGAGTGCCGGACGGCCAAGGATTCCATTGTAAGGTAATGGAAAGTCAGCAACATCAAACGTGACCCTCTCAGTCCTGAAGTTCAGCTCGCTGCCAAATGTTACCGGCAACGTGATCTTTCCCTTCGGCTTGCTCCTTCCCGGGTTGATTCCTTGAAATGTACCGGTCTCTTCGAGCTCGCTGTCAGGGATCTGGAGTTTATGGAGCACCACGGAGGAGATCAGGTTCAAGCCGGCCCCGCCGTCAACTAGCATCTTAGTGACCTTGAGGTTGCGGATTGTTGGTGAAACCAACATCGGCAAGCACCCGACCGCAGTTATGCGATCAGGGTGGTCCTCAATATAAAAGATGATAGGCGTGTTGGACCATTTGAGAGGCTTGCGTGACTCGACGGGTGGTTCTGCTGCATTAACTTCCTGCACCCACTGCTTGAGCTGACGGTGCGAGGTATGTAGAGAAGCACCACCATCAACGCACAGGACCTCTGTGGCTTTCTGGAACTCCTGCTCATCAGTCTCCTCATCATACATGTCTTCATTGTCGTCGTCATCTTCATCCTTGTCGTGGCCGCGAGGAGGTCTGTCTCCTTGCCGCTGCTTGGCCTTGCCGCGGCGTCCTCCTCGGCCGGGACGTTTCTTGCCGGATCCCCCAGCACCTCTCTGGGCCTTCTCCTTGTCGCGCCGCTCGTATTCAGCTTTCTGTTGCTCGACAAGCTGCTCGACTTTTCTGCAGCTCTGGAGATCATGGCCCTTGGTGCGGTGGATCTTGCAATACTGCTTGTTGGTGCCGTCCTCCTTGTCGGCGACCGCCACCTCCGCGGCAACCTCCTTGCCGGAGTCACCAGCTTTGGCTTTCTTGGCGCCACCACCGTTTTCGGACTGCTCAACAACTAGCACCTCTTTACCTTTCCTCTTCCTGTTGTTCCGCCGCCGGTTTTTCCTTGCCTGGGCAGCATCTTCACTGTCAGATCCTCCCGCTCCTACATTCTCTCCGGGGAGTCTCCTCCCTTCCTCAGCACGTGCACACTTGTCGGCCAGTGCATATAACTCACTGACTTTCCTGATCTTGCACATCGCCATTTCCTCCCGCATCTTGCGGTTTCGCACGTTCTGATGGAACGCGCTGATCACCGCGGCACGGTGGACGTCTGGGATGTTGTGCTGCACACTGCTGAATCTCTGAATGTACTTGCGCAGGGGCTCTCCTTCCTTCTGGGCGAGCAGATGAAGATCACTCTCCTGGCCATGAGGCTTGTGTCCACCTGTAAAGGCGCCGACAAACTGATGGCACAGATCAGCCCAAGAGGATATGGATTTGTCCGGCAAGTGCATGAGCCAGGATCTGACGTTGGGCTTGAGCACCAGCGGGAAGTAGTTGGCAAGGATCTTGTCATCCCGTCCCCTGGCAGCCTGCACCACAATGGTGTAGATGCTGAGCAACTCCGACGGATGCGTCTTGCCGTCGTACTTCTCTGGTACGTCTGGCTTGAAGTTCTTCGTGCTGGGCCACTGGACTTGCCGCAGCTCATGAGTGAACGCAGGGCAACCTACCGCGTACGCCAGATCGCCTGGTTCCCCTGGCGCTTGCATGTCAACAGAGGGCCCAGCGCGCTTGTTGGATTGACGTCGCACTTCTCTTCAGCGCTCGATGCAAGTTCGAGCATCTTCTTGTTGTCGATCATGAAGAACTTGGCGCTGATCGCGACGAGCTCGTGGATCCGACGATGCGGTGGAGTCGCTGTCGAGGTGGATCCGGCGAGTCGGCGATCTTGGCCTTCGGGGTGGTGATTGCATGGTAGTTGCACCTCCACCTGTTTCGTCGCCACCGGCTCGCGCCCGGTAACCCTGCCGCGGCGGCGACACGCTCGGCCGCCATGGAGTGTCGCCGTTGGCGTAGCCGATGAGACTCTGAATGGTGGCCCTCCATTCGTCGATCTTGTCCAACGTCGGAGGGTAATCTAGGAGAAGTTGAGCTCGCGCCAAAGCTTCTGCTGGAGTGGTGGGTGGCAGTGGCGGACGGCGCGAGGAGCGGGACGTGCTCAGACTTCTAACTATGTTAGAAGGAGCAGTATCCCGTCCAGGCGACCGTGCCCCGCTCGTGCCAGCACGCTGGCGTGCATGCTGGTCTTGAGCGCCCCGAGATCCACCAGCTTGGTCTTGGCCCATCATGCGTATGGCACTGCGAGTGCCATGACGCTGTTGGTCTTGCGCCTCCTAAGAGTGGCGCGGAACATGTACAGTCGCCGAGGTTTGTGCAGCCTTGTCCTTGGACCTGGCAGCATCATAAGCTTCCTCGTCGACGTCCATTCTTTCGCCGGCGTCCATTCCACCACCCTTTGCTCCAACGGTGGCGGAAGTGACGTGGACGGAGCGGCTACCGCCGAAAGTCTTCTTCTTCGGTGGCATGTTGATGAAGGGAATGAAGATCTAGCTCGTGTGAACGCCGGATCAGATCCACGCAATCTCGACGCCCCCTACCTAGCGCGCCAAAGATGTCGGGGAAACTGATCCACGAACACCTATGGGGCCGGCGGACCAGGCCCCTTTCGGTTCGGCGGGGGGCAGAGATCACACGAAGAGCAGACCGAGGCGAAGCACACGAGCAGTTTACCCAGCTTCGGAGCTCTCCGGAGAGATAACACTCCTATTGCTGCTTGTTTGATTATCTTGTGTTCTTGCTCCAGAGAGAGAGCGTAGTGTTTTTCTGGGTTCCGAACTAGTCGAACCTCGCGAACCTCTCGAACCTCCGAACCTCCCCTACATTGCGCATGGGCCTCCTTTTATACGCTAAAGGGGTCACCGACAGGTGGCAACGCAGAGAAGGGTACAAATGTAAAAAAGCGAGGTGGTTGGTACAGTTACTTGTACAGTGCACCCTACCTAACCCTGACGGCATGGGACAAGGGCATTAAATGCCCGTATGAGTCGCCCAAACAGTGCAGAAAAGGACCGTTAGGGGCACCGCCGTACGCCACGATGGCAATCTTGTCAGCTTCGCATGCCACTGCGCACCGCTGGCTGCACAGCCTCCCGCCACACGTGCCTGGAGAGGCCCCCAGGGCGACACATTGGTGGATGCGCTGGAGCGTGGGCACAGAGTGGCCGCCTGTCGCGGTAAGCGCCTTGCCGCTGCTGTTATCTTGTCGGGTCCGGAAGCTTGTCGCTCACCGGGCCTCGAGGTACTTTGGTTGGTCTTCCCGGCAAGCTCCTCTTGCCGGGGCCTTGTTGCCTTGCCGGAGCGCGTGGCGCGTCGCGGCAAGTTCCTTGGAGTGCCTTGGTTGGCCTTCCCGGCAAGCTCCTCTTGCCGAGGCCTTGTCTCCTGAGCTTAAATACTTTGTTCTTGAATGGCTCCAAGGGAACCACGGAGGATCTTGGCGTTCGCCCGGCAAGCCTTGCTGCGGGGTGCCGCAACTGCCCGTGCACAAGTTCGGGGTGCTAGGGTACCCCTATTCTAGTACACCGACAACCGGTACACCTACTTTCCCTACATCTGCTACCCTGTAAGAGTTCGCACGACTTAATCAACTATGCCAGAGCCCATAATGGCTTGTAGCTGCACACAGAAGTTTCTAGTTTGAAAAATCTCATGATCCCTTTGAGCCTGGGTGGCAGTCCAAAAGAAAATAGGCAAGTCCTGGATTACCCAGGTGCCTAGACAGGCAATCCTAGAATAACCAGGTGCCTCAATCCACCCAGATGTGTGTTTAAGTTGCCACCTTAAGTAAACCATTAATTAACAATCTCACATCTGTCATGGATACTCTCAAAACCCAATCCACGTCTACGAGCATAGCATGGCCATGCAAGCATAACGTAAAAGTAACTACCAAGGTTTGAATGCAGGGCAATAGGTTCCTACCTCATCAACTACTTCCCAATACCCCCAATTTAATTAGATCCTAATCATGCAATGTTTGAGGTTTGATCTAATGCAATAAAAACTGGGTATGAAAGAGGTATGATCAAAGTGTGAACTTGCCTGCAATGTTGATGAAGATGATTCGCACTCAAAAATCTTGATAGGTCTACTCGTCACACTCCGGTCAATCTATCGTAAACAAGCAATAGTAACCACATATAAGCAATCACTCCAAAGATCAGAAAGAACGAACAAGACGATTCGGAAACATCAAAACCAAGCAAATAACTCTTGCAACATAAAACAATTTCTAACAGTACCAAAATTATGTGAATTTGGCCTTATTAGAATGTTTAGGTCAAGAGCTTCGATATGCAAAAAGAATCAACTCAAACGGAGCTACGAAACTCAAGTTATGATCAAACGAAGTTTGAATTCAAATCTGATCTAATTCAAATTTTAAACTTTTCAAAAACATGTTTGAGTTGGATTAAAGGATAGAGGGGATCATAACAAAGATGTGGGCGTTGGTTTCGTTGGATTTGGACTAACGAGTAAAAAGTTATGAGGGTTTGAAGTACAGGGACTAAACTGTGAAGAAATTTATCACGAATAGGTCCCTGGCCGTAAATAACAGAAAAAGAAAAAGCTAAAAAGTGAACGTTCGCTAACTAGTTCTTAAACAGAGAACGTTCTCTAAATAGATCTAATTAAAAAAACTAAACCGTTTTTTTAAACGAAAACCGAACCCTAAAATAAACCGGCTAAACCGGGGAAAACCAGATCGGGTTTTGTGCGGGTTTTAGCGGTTCGCCTAATAAAACCGGCGGCGGCGATGAACGGACTCCGGCGAGGCGGCGCGGTTTCAGCGAGGTGCGGCGACGGCGGCTGCGCGGGGCGACGCGGGGCGGCGCTAGGCGACGATGTGGCTCGCTTGCGGCGGCGGCGGCGACTGGAGCAGGCGACGGCGGCGGCGAGATGCGGGCGAGGCGAGGCGGCGCGAGCGGCGAGAAGGAGAGGAACGGGGCCCGGGGCCTCGTTATTTAAGGGGAAGGGGAGGAGGTGGCGTGGAGGAGGGGCAATGGCGGCGGTGTCCTGGCGGCGTACGGCACCGGCGATGGCGTGCGGGACTCGGTCTCCCGCTGGAGATCGGGGACGACCCAGGGTGGGCCGGCGTGGCGCTGGGCCGGCTGGGCTTCGGCCCAGTCGGTCCGAAGAGTTTTTTTAATAAACATTTTTTAGATAATTAAAATAATAAAAACGGAATAACTAAAAATATTATATAGGCATATAATATATCAAAATTTTCAGAAAAAGATTTCCAACATCATGGACATTTTTCTAGCATTAAATAAAATATACACAAAATCAGATAATTCAAAGAGTGCTATTGGTCTATTAAAAACCAACAAAAATCATTTTAAAAATATCAAAATGATTTCAAATTTATTTCTCTCCAATTTTCTGTTGTAGGGAATCATGTTACCCTTATTTCCATATATTTTATTTTTGGAGAAAAATAATTTGAATAAACTCAAATAACTCCAAATTGAAAATAAATTCAAAAGAACTTTGAATTTAATTCTTTGAAACTCCCAACTCATATTTCATATAATTTGAAGAAGTCCTTTTATCTTCTCTCATGAAAACCATTGAGCTGCATGAAGTTTATGAATTGAAATATTTCCAAATGAAATTCAATTGTTTTCAAATACCCTTTCATTTAATTTAAATGGAAGAAGTCATATCATCTTCGCTCAAGGGTTTTGTATTTGAAAAGAATTTGAATTCATGGAGATCAGAAAGCAAATATGAAAGTTTGGGAAAGTCCTTTTATTCCCTCTCATTTAACTTTCAAAAAGTTTCAAATTCACTCACTTTCAGACAATCAATCAAATCTATCTATTTTTTATAACATTCCAAAACTTAGAAATTAGGGATGTTACACTGTGTTATCATGTGCTTATGCTTCCTGTACTCTGTGCCTGTCTTCATTTCATCATGATGACTATGCTTGTATTCTGTTATGTTTACTTTTGAGTACTTATTCCACTGCTAGTAGTTCTTCGCTAAGGAATTTCCTCACCAGCAAATTCCTCAGTGAAGAATTTCATAAAAATCGCCTATTCACCCCCCCTCTAGTCGATATAACGCACTTTCAATTGGTATCAGAGCAAGGTACTCCCTTGTTCGGTGTGATTTTAGTTTAACCGCCTGGAGTTTTAGTTATGTCGACCGCAGGTATGATCAAGGTCTCTGTTGGGTGTCCTACCTTCAATGGGACGGACTACCCCTACTGGAAGAATAAGATGTGAATGTATCTTGAAGCAAATGATAACGATCTCTGGTATGTTGTGGAAAATGGTGTTCCCTCAGTCACACCTTCTCTGTATGCTGTTGATGTGAAGAGATTCAAGCAACTCGACTCTCAAGCGAAGAATATCATATGTGGCCATCTGAGCAAAGGACAGTATGGCAGAGTGAGTGCTTTGGAGACAGCAAAGCTTATCTCGGACAGGTTGTCCAAAGTGAATGAAGGAGTCTCAACTCAGCGTGACTCTCGAGTTGATGTTCTTCGCAATCTCTTCAACCGCTTCAAAAGACTCGACAATGAAAATGTTCAACAAACCTTCGATCGCCTCACTGACATCTCAAATGAGCTTCAAGCACTTGGTGCCACTGACATCACCGACCATGAGGTGGTGAAGAAATTGCTGAGATCGCTTGATTCCTCATTTGACACTCTAGCATTGATGATACAAGAACATGCTGATTACAAGTCACTTGATCCCGCTGATATTCTCGAAAGGCTAAATACTCATGAGTTCCAACTTGCTGAAAAGAGAAATCTCTATGGTTCAAGCTATGGCAGAACACGTGCACTGAAGGCCAAGGCAGTATCTGAGTCCGAAGATGAAGACTCTGGTAGCAGCCTTGGTGATCCTGAAGAACTAAGCCATGATCTGGCTCTGCTTGTGAAGAAGTTCCAAAAGTTCTCAAGACGTGGTCGCCTTGGAAGACCCTCAAGGAGTAGTGATTCCTCATCCAGTGACTACAAGAGGAGGCTCTGCCACAAATGCAAGAAGCCTGGACATTACATTCAAGATTGTCCTCAATGGGAAAAGGAATCAAAGAAGAAGAAATACAAGGATTACAGTTCTGATGATGCGAAGAAAAAGAAGAAATCCACAAAATCCTCATCATCAAAATCCTCAAGGCCTTCATATCACAAGAAGAGCAGCTCCAAGAAGGCCAGGGCATTCATTGGCAAGGAAATGGACTCTGAGGCTGAATCTGAAGAAAATGAGGAAGAGGAGTCATCTGAGGAGTCCGAATCCGGAGTGGCGAGCCTAGCTCTCGCTACTGCATTCGTCAGCAAGTCTATCTTCAACACTGAAGAAAATAACCTCACCAACAAAGCTGATGAAGGGGATGATGACTACGCTCCCACCTATTGCTTCATGGCAAAGCGTGCCAAGGTACTCAAATATACCTCATCTGAATCAAGTGAGAATGAATCTGATGAAAATCTTAAGCCCAGCTATTCTAAACTTGCTAAGATTGTTGTAAAACAACAAAGGGCTTTAGAAAGGTTCAAAACATGCTAGACAAAAGTGATGATATGTTGGGTGAAGAAATGGATCGCACTAAAGCCTTGACTGAAAATCTTTAGAGATTTCAGACTAGGTTTGACAATCTTCAAAGTCATCATAACACTCTCTTATCCGATCATGAGAACCTTTCTTATGAATTTATTCAAAGAAAGCAAGATCTTGAAAAGCTAAGAGTGAGTTATGAAGATCTTCAGAAGGAGCGCGATTCATTTCTTGCTCAACATATCAGCGCTTCTCAGGAAGAATTTGTTCCTCCATGCTTGAAGTGCATTGAACGTGAATCTGCTAATTCTTCACCTGAATGTTCAAATGCTGCTAATGTTTCAAATTCTTCACATACCTCTGCTATCACTAATTCCTCATCTGAGGACATTGCTAGTATCACTGATGATGCAGGGTTGAAGGAATTGTACATGACAGGCATGTACAAAAGCCTCAAAGGGCATCAGACTCTTTGTGATGTGCTTAAAAAGCAGATCCTCAACAGGAACCCTAGGAAAGAGGGTATTGCCTTTGAGAGGAAACTCAATGCTGATGGTACATATTGGAAGCCTGAGCAGTACCCCAAAACTACATGGGTTGCTGCAAAGGGACCTCCAGTTGATCCATCTAACCTATCTGGATATGCATGTGAATCTTCTCATTCTGATGATGAGTCATTTGACTCCAACTACAAACCATTCAAAAATCAGAACGGTGAAGTATTTGCTAGATATGTTGGCACTAACTGCAGGAACGACCCCCCTATGAAGAAAATCTGGGTTCCCAAAAGATACCTTGAATATCTTCAAGTGAATGTCATCATGACGCCACCTGTGAAGAATAGGAACCCCAGATCAAATGCTTCATATGGACCAAATTCTTCATATGGATCCAAGTCCTCATACGGACAAAACTCCTCACATGGATCATATTCCTCAAAAGGATCAAAGTCCTCAAATGAACATCATCGTGCTAACCCGACTGTTTTGCAGGAAAGATCTAAGGATTATGGATATGTGCATTATTCTTCAAATTATTATGTCCATAAGTCCTCGAGGAATTTCTTTGCTTACTCTTATGCTTATTCTAATCCCTCTTATGTGAAACGAAATGGACTGGCTTCTATGCCATCCTTCTCGTATGGAGCTCATAGAATGATGAACTCTTTGCCACCCCTTCAGATGTGGGTGGTGAAGAAAAAGAACTAATCTCTTCTGCAGGGTCAGGTCTCTAGACGTACGTAATCGTCTGAAGAATTTGCTGGAGACCTGAGTATGCCTGATAGGACGCAGGCTAATCATGAAGAAATGAACTTTCATTTCTCACGTCCTCATATTGCATTATCTATTCTTTTGCTTGATGAAATTGATCTGATGAATTGATGTCATATTCTTCACTCATGAAGTATATGAGTTTGTAAGCTGCACTAATTCATCTGCAGGATGATCAACCCAAAGCCACTAAGTGGGTCCTCGATAGTGGATGTACAAACCACATGACTGGTGACAAGAATCTATTGATGGATGCTCCATTATCTCCGTCGCATCTGAAGCATATCATTTTTGCTGACAAAGGCAAAAGTCAGGTATTGGGTCTAGGTAAGGTTGCGATCACAAAGGATCGACACATGGACAAAGTCATGCTTGTTGAGTCCTTAGGATACAACCTTATGTCTGTCTCAATGCTTTGTGATCTTGATATGGTTGTTGTCTTTGGAAAGTACCGTTGTGTTGTGGTTATGGAAGCTGACAATTCCAAAGTCTTCGAAGGCTTTAGGAGAGGAGACATGTATATTGTTGATTTCTCTACAGGACCACAACCAGTCGTGTGCTTACTTGCAAAAGCTTCAGAAGGCTGGCTCTGGCATCAACGACTTGGTCATGTAGGCATGAGGAATTTGCACACGCTTGCGAAGAAGAAGCATGTCATTGGCATCGAGAATGTCAAATTCCTTAAGGATCACCTATGCGGAGCCTGTGAAGCTGGGAAGATGACGAAGGCCAAGCATCCAGTGAAGACTATCATGACCACCACTCGCCCATTTGAATTGCTTCACATGGATCTCTTTGGTCCTAATCATTATTCTGCTATTTCAAATGAAGCATCTCAATATGGCTTTGTTATTGTTGATGATTATTCTCGCTACACATGGGTACACCTTGTTACTTACAAACATGAAGTGCAGGAAGTCTTCAAACGATTTTCCTCGAGGTCTTCAACCAACTTTGGTGTGAAGATCAAGCACATCAGAAGTGACAATGGCACTGAGTTCAAGAATTCTGGTCTCGATGACTATCTTGATGAACTTGGTATTACTCATGAGTTATCTGCTCCTTATACTCCTCAGCAGAACGGCGTCGTGGAGCGTAAGAATAGGACTCTTGCTGAGATGGCTTGCACTATGCTTGATGAATACAAAATGCCTCATCGGTTCTGGACTGAGGCAATTGATACTGCGTGCCACATCATCAACAGAGTATATCTTCACAAATTCTTCAAGAAAACTGCCTATGAACTCCTCACTGATAAGAATCCCAATGTAAGTTATTTCAAAGTCTTCGGTGCTAAATGTTGGATTAGAGATCCTCATCAGAACTCAAAATTTGCACCGAAAGCACATGAAGGTTTTATGCTTGGTTACGGAAAGGACTCGCACACCTACAGAGTCTTCAACAACGTTCTTCACAAGGTTGTTGAAACTGTAGTTGTGCGGTTCGATGAAACTAATGGCTCGCAAAGAGAGCACCTACCTACTGTGATAGATGAACCAGCACATGAGGAAACTATCAAGTTCAAGGCTACTTAGGATGTCATTCCCACTGAAGAATCTGCTGAAGAATTCATTCCAGAACATGAAGAACGTCGAGCTAATGCACCTGAAGAAAATGGTGCTCAAGAAAACGCTGATCAAATTCTTCAATGGCAACCAGCTCATCCTCGCATTTCAAAAGAAGTGCAAGTTGAAAAGATCATCAATGACATCAAAGCGCCAGGTCCTCTCACACGCTCAAAAGCTTCACATTTGTCTAACTTTTGTGGGCACTATGCTTTTGTCTCTATTACAGAGCCCACTAAGGTAGATGAAGCATTTCTGGAGCCTGAGTGGATTCAGGCCATGCAAGAAGAATTACATCAGTTTGAGCTCAACAATGTCTGGGAACTGGTCAAACATCCAGATCCTCGCAAGCACAATATCATCGGCACAAAGTGGATCTACCGCAACAAGCAAGATGAAAATGGCCTTGTGGTGAGGAATAAGGCACGGCTTGTAGCTCAAGGCTCCACATAGGTTGAAGGAATTGATTTCGATGAAACTTTTGCACCTGTTGCTAGGCTTGAGGCTATTCGCATATTACTTGCTTATGCTAACCATCATAATATCACTTCATATCAAATGGATGTGAAAAGCACATTCCTCAATGGTAAGCTTGAGTAAGAAGTATATGTTGCTCAACCCCCAGATTTTGAAGACCCAAAGAATCCTGACAAAGTCTTCGGACTCAACAAGGCCCTCTATGGCCTCAAGCAGGCCCCACAGGCGTGGTATGATACTTTGAAGGAATTCGTCATAACGAAAGGCTTCAAACCCGGTTCACTCGACCCTACTCTTTTCATTAAATCTTATGATGGTGAATTGTTTGTGTGCCAAATATATGTTGATGATATTATCTTTGGCTGTACTAACCAACGTTATAGTGATGAATTTTCCTATATGATGAGTGAAGAATACCAAATGTCTATGATGGGAGAGTTGAAATTCTTCTTAGGTCTTCAAATTCGTCAACAATGCAATGGCATATTCATATCTCAGGAGAAATACCTCAAGGATGTACTGACGAAATTCGGCATGCAAGATTTCAAAGGCGTCAAAATTCCTATGCCCACAAATGGCCATCTGTGCACTGATGAAAATGGTATTGACTTCGATCATAAGGTATACCCCTCCATGATTGGTTCTTTATTGTACTTATGTGCATCTAGGCCAGATATAATGCTTAGTGTTTGCATGTGTGCCCGATTTCAAGCTACACCGAAGGAATCACACCATAAGGTTGTGAAGCATATTATTCGATATCTAGCTCACACACCAACACTTGGATTATGGTACCCCCAAGGGCTCGGCTTTTGATCTCATTGGATATTCTGACTATGGTGGTGATCGTGTGGACCACAAGTCAACATCTGGTACATGTCATTTCCTCGGACGATCTTTGGTCTGTTGGTCCTCAAAGAAACAGAACTGTGTATCACTATCTACTACTAAAGTTGAGTACATTGCCGTTGGTTCTTGCTGTGCTCAACTGCTATGGATGAAGCAAACTCTCAAGGACTACGGCGTCAACATTAAGAATGTGCCTCTCTTCTGTGACAACAAGAGTGCCATCAAGATTGCTCACAACCCAGTTCAGCACTCGAAGACAAAGCAGATTCAGATTCATCATCATTTTCTTCGTGATCATGTGTTGAAGGGTGACATTTCTATTGAGCATGTGAAGACTGAAGAACAGCTAGCCGATATCTTCACAAAGCCCTTGGATGATAAGAGATTTAGCAAGTTGCGATGTGAGCTAAATATCCTAGAATCTTCGAATGTTCTTTGAAAAGGACACTCATCCTACCATGTATGCAAAATTGATGACTTAGATGTGCAACACATGAAGAAACGTTTTTTCTTCAATTCAATGAAGAACAACACTCTTAGTGTGAAGAAATTAACGAAGAATTTGATTCTCAGAACCCTACGATAATTGTACGCGGTGTCTGAAATCATCATTCTTATACGGTGGGTCACGCCACCACCAAAAGTTGAAATTCCTCAATTATTCATATTCTTCAACTTATATATATATATATATATATATATATATATATATATATATATAAGTTATGTCCTCTACAGCATTCACTTATTGCTAATTCTTCAAGTTGGTTTTTCTGCTAAGTGAATGTGATCGGACCCTTCCCCCTCTATGCTGTACTCAACCCAATCTATTCACAAATTCTTCACGTGCGTTCTATTTGAAACTCATTCAAAATCTTCACTATGTCCTTGTCAGCTGAAGAAATTGCGAACGGAACTTTAAAACCCATCTTATCAAAAATTTCGGCTTTGCCGCTCAAACCGTTCCGCATCCCACGTTATACTTATCCACTCACCCACGATCGCACACGATCTCCACCTCTCAGTACGTGGGTGACACATGTCAAGCAAACGAGAAGGGTCAGGGGCACGTTCGTCCAATTTCTTTGGGCGAGCAGTTTTTCACCGTGGCTATAAATACCCCTCCACCCCTTCCTCACTTCTTTTACTCCAATCGACCTCTTTCTCCAGCTCGAGCTTCTCAAACCCTAGCGCCGCCGCTACTTCATCGCCGCCGGTGAGGAAGAGCTTCACTGCCTCGACCTCGTCGCTGACGTACTCGCGCCGACCGCGGAAATCTTCACTCCGCCGCCACCGTAGCCGTCTTCCTCCGCCAAGTTAGGGCTTGGAAGATCTGCACAGACGAACTTCACATCTCCTCACTCCGGTTCATCATGTTCTTCATCCAGGGTAATTAAAAGTTACTTTTACTACCCTCGTTGATTCGAATGATTATCTTCAAAATCTTCAAAGGTGTTTTTTTTTCATAGTTTCACACACTAAACACCTCACAAGTCATCTGTTCTTGATTCGTTTCTCTAAGCATCATTTTTCTTCAAGATTCCTCAATTGTGTGGATCGTCGATCTATACAACTCTGGAACCTAAGACAAAGAACGCGTAGTGAAATTCTTCAAGACTCATCTGTTCGATCTATACAACTCTGGAACCTAAGATAAAGAACACTTAGTGAAATTCTTCAAGACTCATCTGGTCAAATTCCTCAAACTTGTTCTTTTGAAAAACCCTCTGAGAACGCATATGACCTCTCCAAATTCCTCGCAACTATACTCTGTTCACAAGTACACATGTCAGCTGCTGAATCACTAGGTTCTCATCAACTTAACTCATTTGCAGCGTTCCTCAAAGAAAAGTTGCATACTTCTTCAGAGAATTCAATTGTTCAAATTCCTCAACTGAAGAAAATGGCTGACGGTAAGAAGCCACAGAAGGGAGGAAAGAGGCCTGAGGTAAATACAGCGTTTGAGGTCCCTGATGAAATATATGCTGGGTACTGCACACCTACTGAGGAAACCAAGAATGAGCGCAAAGTGCGCATTCAGAAGATATAGAGGAGATGGGCAAGATAATGGAGGGAGTACAGATATGTCACTCCTAAGTATATGAAGAAATTCGCACTCAATCCTCCATGCCCAAGAGCTCCATTGGCACCTGGCCAAATCGCTGATCCCACCAGCCTCAAGCGCGGTGAGGACTATCCTGATGAATGGGTCAAGCGCCAAGCCAAGTTTGCTAAGCAAGCCAAAGAAGCAGTGAGGAAATTCAATGAAGACTCTACTGCTGCTGCCTCTGCTGAGGCCTTTGCTGTCAAGCCAAAGAAGGCTATGTCAAAGAAGCTTGCGCGCAAGCCAAGTGCTTCACCGACAATGCCCTCAAGGACAAGTTCCTCAGCAATGCCCTTACGACCAGAATCCTCAAAGCCCTCATGCCCAATTCCTCATGCTGCTCCTGTTCCTCCAAAGTCCTCAGCTCCTCCGCCTAAGCCCTCAGCTGTTCCGACTAAATCCTCAGCACCTGTGCATCTCGCCTCATGCCAAAGGACTGCAGGCATCTCCATTGCCTTAGGTGTCTCAGCTAGTTCCTCAGCTGCACCAAGTTCCTCAGTTGGCCCCTCACTGCTGAAGACAAAGTCCACTGTTGGACGAGGTCCTCGCCCAAGTCCTAAAAAAAACAAGTCTCTTTCTAAGTACCGTCTGAAGAAGACAAAGCTGATGATGATGAACTTGCAAAAATCATCAGAGACAGGCAAGTCAGGGCCGCTAGAGCCAAAGGATCAGAGGTGCCACTGCTTTTGGATCCCAAGTTGATCCTCGACTACATTGATGTCTGGCACAAGGACCCCAACACTCCCATGCCTGACTTCAAGCTGACTCCTGGCCAAAGTCACATGCTGACCCACTTCATTCAAGAAGAAAAGTGGAAATTTGAGAAGGCCAGGCAGATCAAGAAAGCGCAGTACAAGAAAGAGCGCTATCTAAAGAAAAATGTTGTCTCTATGACAACTGGAGAACTTGTCACTATTCAGACTGAGGTCAAGAAACTCAGTGATGACTTTGACGCATATCGCGCTGATTGGCTTGGAGCCAAGGTTCGTTTTGTGAAACTTTCGGATAACTTCACTTCCAATGTTGCAGCCCCAACGCAACAGGAAATTCCTCAGGCTGAAGCATCTGCTCAGCCTACTGAAGAAAATGCCACCACCACTGATGACAATCAGGCTGCTGAAGAAAATGTGAGTTCCAGGGCTGATGACTGCATTCCAGCCACTGAAGAAATTGCCAGGGCACCCACTAGTGGTGCGCTTGAAGAAACTGAAGAACTCAGGGCAACTACATCAGTTGTGCCTGAAGAACATCAACCAGATTCCTTAGCTGCTCCTGCACCAACTTCAACTCCAATCCTTCCATTTGCATCAGATGTGAAGAAGACCAAGGCTGCAGAGCGTGCTACAGTGAAGAAAAGGAAAGCATCAATTGCTTCAGATTCTTCAGCTCCAAAGAAAATGAAGCCTATGACAAGTTCATTTGCAAATCCGATTGCTGTTGTTCCCATCTCAACTAGGCCATCAAAGGACCTTGTTCCTTTTGATGAAGAATATGTGATCCCCAGCGGATCTGATGAAGAAACTCCTTCTGCTGCTTCATCTGAACCGTTGGATGAAGAAATTGAAGTGGATGCGATCCCTTCAACACCTATCATCTCCTCGCCTATGCCTTAGTTCACAGCTGAAGAAATGGAAGATGAAGATGTGGACGTTGGCTGCTCCACACCCGTAATCAGTGATGAATTCTGGGAAAGTCAGCATCCAAACTCTCCAATGTTCACCCCTCTACAGCAAATTCCTCAGTCCCCCACACAAACTGTACAAATGGGCTCTGAAGAAACTCATCCCACTGCATCTGTCCATGAGGAAATTCCAGCCACTAGCGCTGAAGAAACTGTTGCTGCTGAACAACCAACGACGCAGACTGCCACTTAGGAGGAACCAGAAATTCCTCAGCCTGAAGAACCTGCGATTGAGATTCCTGAGGTCATGATGCAACTCACTGACACTCCTCTGCCGAAGCCAAAGGATCCATTCTCACGCAAGCAGAAGTTCAAGGCTGATGATTTCTTCGGCAAGCACGTATTCTTCGAACATTACAACCCATATAACTTTGCTCGCATTAGGAAGAGGCATTTCTGTACTGCTAGTCAAGCCAATTTCTATTCCTCAGTGTTGTTCAACAAGGAGAAGCTCTTCTACCATGAGCATATTCCTCACGTGGATATGGAATCTCTGTCATGCTTCGCACCAGTCCTCAATGTTCTTCACGACGCTGGACTACTAAACTTTTGCTCTGACATCTGCGATTGGAATGAAGAACTGATTCTTCAATTCTATGCAACACTACACATCACCGGAGATGCTGAAGATGTGAATTCATGGGTGCTGGACTGGATGTCTGAAAACACTCACTACACTGCACCAGCCTCTGAATTGCCTCGTGCTCTACCAGTCAGTCCTCCGCTTGAAGAAACTCGCTGCATCTACAGTGAACCTGAGCTCACACATCATTACATGCAGGTGCTGATGAAACCTTTGAAGCCAGGTCAAGCACCAAGAACCAAATTCCTCGTGAAGGAATTGTTGTACGTGCCCAGAACTGTCTATTGTATTCTTACAAGGACAATCAGTCCTATCAAAGGCCACGACTCATCTGATGAGGAAATTGTTGGCATCATGAAGAATCTGGTATTCAACATCGTTCATGGCATTCCTGTCAATTATCACGATTTCTTCATGAGGACTATGGAAAATGTTGCACTGTCTCCGTTTGAGCTGAAGCCTTATGCACCTTGGATTATGAGATTCCTCAGGACAAGGTCTTCACTCAACTACAAAGCTGATTTCCAGAATCACCTCAGCTACTTGCCCCTAATTGAAGTCCTCAAGCAGACATATTCCTCAGTTGATGGAAAGGGCAAGGCACCAGCTGTAATAGATGAAGGCATTCGTCCATTGGATGGTCAGTTTCGCAAAGTTGCATCTTATTCAACCAATGATGACTCTGCCACACATGACTCTGCCAATGCACCCAAGTCCACTCCTCAAGCCACTGCTCCGCGCGTGATGACTGACCGTGAACTTCTTCTTAGTCTTCACCAGAAGGTGGATCGAAATCACAAATGGGTTAAGCGTCAGTTTGGTTCACTTCTTCACAACATGACTGCCACACACAATGCAGTGAAGAAAAACCACTACTACCTCCATCAAGTCTTCGGTCGCACCTGGGCAATCCTGTCACATCTGTATGGTGAAGAAGATCTGAAGAAAATGGGTCTCAATGAAGATTTTGACTGGTCTACACCTCCACCGAAGAAATTCAGGAAGGTCAAGGTTCCTTCTCTGGTGGCCAGCTCATATTCTTCATCGCGCGACACTGGTGAAAATGAAGACTTGGACGACATTGCGGCAGGCCCTACAACGACAAACGACCCCAACAACGCTGGCGCTCCTTCATCAACTTGATATTCTTCAGGGGCGTTAGTCCTCATATTCGATCCTTTTGGTCATTTGATGACAAAGGGGGAGAATTTTGAGTTAGTCTTCAAGCGGGTCTTTCTATATGGGCGTTTTTTTTGTTAAGTCACAACTCTCGTTCTTCTGAGACTTTATTGGATCGAGTTGTAAACTTAAACCCGATGATGCTCTGATACTTTTGATATGTTTTGCTGCATGCTTATTCCTCATATATGCTAATGCACGCATGCTGAATTACATCAGTCACCATATTTCATCATGCATTTCAAATTCTTCTCTGTTATATGTCAAATGCGTGTATGAATTACAAGATATAGGGGGAGATCTCCATGATCCAACTCTTCAAGTGTGCATTGCTTCAAAAGCAAATTCCTCACTATGCACATCTTCAGGGGGAGTTCTTCTATATCTTGCAATCAAATTCCTCAATATCAGTAGTTACACTTCATATGTTTATCCCCATTGAAAACTTAACCTATATTGTCATCAATCACCAAAAAGGGGGAGATTGTAAGTGCATCTAGTGCCCCTTAGTGATTTTGGTGTATTGAAGACTTATAGGTTAAGGGACTAATGAGTTTGTGAGTGTACACAGGTCTATAAGTCTATGAGGAGCTTGATATTTACAGAGAAAGTCGACCCCTAAAAATGAAGTTCTTCGACTGAAGACTTTGGATCACTAAAAACTTTCTGAAGACTTTGAAAGTGAAGAAATTGGTGTGACCTTGAAGACTTGGTATTCGTTCGAGGAACATGAAGCGTGAAGACTTTTGTTTTCGTAGTTTCATTTTCTCTTTCTTGAGTCATAGGAAACACCGTACTGTTAAAGGGGGTCGAGGAAATACTAAGGAAAATTTCCACGTGATGCTCAACTCAAAATCCTACACCTACCAATCCCTTCGAGTGAAGCCATTGGAAATCTCATACAGTTCAGTCAATTTCTTTAGTGACAGAGATGAAGTTCTTCTGGTCTCTGAGGAATTTGTCCTGATTGAGGAGTTAGGAATTCCCCAGTGCGGATTGCCTACACAGTGAGGAACATGATAGCCCTGAGGATTTTGCTACTCAAAATTCCGACCGTTGCTGTGCTATGCGCCAGCTATCCCAAAATATCCATCCACCTAACGGTCATATCATTGAAGGGCATTTATGTCTTATCATGTCGGGATGCTCCCTAGGCTATAAATAGCCGCCCCCTACAACCACTAGTTGGTTGGCTGCTCCAAGAGAAACTGACACTTGTCATTTGAGAGCAACCCATCCTCTGAGGACTTTGAGCGAAAATCATCAAGTGAGGAAAAACCCAAAACCCATACACCTACAACCCAAGTGATTGAGCATCACTAAAGAGATTGATCCTGCGTGGATCTGACGCTTGTTACCTTTGAAGACTGTGCTTCTTCCAGACAGTTAGGCGTCATGGTCTAGAGCATCCAAGAGGAATTGTGGATCGCCGAGTGACCAAGTTTGTGAAGGCTTGGAAGTCACCTGAAGACTTACCACGAGTGATTGGACGAGATCTGTGTGACCTTAGTTCAAGGAGAATACGGTGAGGACTGGGTGTCCTGAGCTGCGTGTTCAGGAATGGGTGTCCGGTACTGTGTGTCCTCGAGTTTAAATACTCAGCCGCTCCAACCAGACGTACTACTGAGACAGCAGTTGGAACTGGTCTACCAAATCATTGTCTTCACCAAGCTTACTGGTTCCATTTCCTCAACTCTTTCATTTCCTCATAATTGAGTTGTGTACTTGTTCATATCTGTGTTTGAAGACTTTGACTGAAGACTTTCTCAATTTCCTCAGTTCAATTTCTTCAGTCTGTTTGTCTTCATCCCGTGTTATCCTGCGCTTACGCTTCCTGTACTCTGTGCCTGTCTTCATTTCATCATGATGACTATGCTTGTATTCTGTTATGTTTACTTTTGATTACTTATTCCACTGCTAGTAGTTCTTCGCTAAGGAATTTCCTCACCGGCAAATTCCTCAGTGAAGAATTTCATAAAAATCGCCTATTCACCCCCCCCCTCTAGTCGATATAAAGCACTTTCATGCCCCCCCTTCCTTGTCCTATTCAGACTAGGGGGGAGGGGGCGTGCGGCCTGCCCTGTCCGGCCCTCCTCTTCTCCCTTAGGGCCCATGTAGGCCAATTAAACCCCGAGGGGGTTCCGGTAACCCCCCGGTACTCCGGTAAAATCCCGATTTCACCCGGAACGATTCCGATATCCAAATATAGGCTTCCAATATATCAATCTTTATGTCTTGACCATTTCGAGACTCCTCATCATGTCCGTGATCACATCCGGGACTCCAAACAACCTTCGGTACATCAAAACTCATAAAACTCATAATATAACTGTCATGAAACTTAAGCGTGCGGACCCTACGGGTTCGAGAACATGTAGACATGACCGAGACACATCTCCGATCAATAACCAATAGCGGAACCTGGATGCTCATATTGGCTCCCACATATTCTACGAAGATCTTTATCGGTCAGAACCGCATAACAACATACGTTGTTCCCTTTGTCATCGGTATGTTACTTGCCCGAGATTGGATCGTCGGTATCTCAATACCTAGTTCAATCTCGTTACCGGCAAGTCTCTTTATTCGTTCCGTAATACATCATCCTACAACTAACTCATTAGTTGCAATGCTTGCAAGGCTTAAGTGATGTGCATTACCGAGAGGGCCCAGAGATACCTCTCCGACAATCGGAGTGACAAATCCTAATCTCGAAATACGCCAACCAACAAGTACCTTCGGAGACACCTGTAGAGAACCTTTATAATCACCCAGTTACGTTGTGACATTTGGTAGGCACACAAAGTATTCCTCCGGTAAATGGGAGTTGCATAATCTCATAGTCATAGGAACATGTATAAGTCATGAAGAAAGCAATAGCAACAAACTAAATGATTGTGTGCTAAGCTAATGGAATGGGTCAAGTCAATCACATCATTCTCCTAATGATGTGATCCCGTTAATCAAATGACAACTCATGTCTATGGTTAGAAAACATAACCATCTTTGATCAACGAGCTAGTCAAGTAGAGGCATACTAGTGACACTATGTTTGTCTATGTATTCACACATGTATTATGTTTCTGGTTAATACAATTCTAGCATGAATAATAAACATTTATCATGATATAAGGAAATAAACAATAACTTTATTATTGCCTCTAGGGCATATTTCCTTCAATTACCATGCTATTTAAGACTCTCAAAGTAATCTAAGTGAAGCATGAGAGATCAATAGTTTCTATAAAACAAATCCACCACCGTGCTCTAAAAGACATAAGTGAAGTACTAGAGCAAACTATATAACTCAAAAGATATAAGCGAAGCACATAGAGTATTCTAGCAAATTCCAAATCATGTATGGCTCTCTCAAAAGGTGTGTACATCAAGTATGATTGTGGTAAACTAAAAAGAAAAGACTCAAATCATACAAGACGCTCCAAGCAAAACACATATCATGTGGCGAATAAAAATATAGCTCCAAGTAAAGTTACCATAGAAGTAGACGAAAGAGGGGATGCCTTCCGGGGCATCCCCAAGCTTTGGCTTTTAGGTGTCCTTAGATTATCTTGGGGTTGCCATGGGCATCCCCAAGATTAGACTCTTGCCACTCCTTGTTCCATAATCCATCAAATCTTTACCCAAAACTTGAAAACTTCACAACACAAAACTCAAAGTAGAAAATCTCGTGAGCTCCGTTAGCGAAAGAAAACAAGAGACCACTTCAAGGTACTGTAATGAACTCATTATTTATTTATATTGGTGTTAAACCTACTGTATTCCAACTTCTCTATGATTTATAAACTATTTTACTAGCCATAGATTCATCAAAATAAGCAAACAACACATGAAAAAACAGAATCTGTCAAAAACAGAACAGTCTGTAGTAATCTGTAGCTAGCGCAAGATCTGGAAACCCAAAAATTCTAAAATAAATTTCTGTACGTGAGAAATTTATCTATTAATCATCTTAAAAAATAATTAACTAAATAGCACTTTCCAAATAAAAATTGCAGTAGTTCTCGTGAGCGCTAAAGTTTCTGTTTTTTACAGCAAGTGTAACAAGACTTTCCCCAAATCTTCCCAACGGTTCTACTTGGCACAAACACTAATTAAACATAAAAACACAACCAAAACAGAGGCTAGATAAATTATTTATCACTAAACAGGAGCAAAAAGCAAGGAATAAAAATAAAATTGAGTTGCCTCCCAACAAGCGCTATCGTTTAACAACCCTAGCTAGGCATAACAAGCAAGGATAGATCTAGGTATTGCCATCTTTGGTTTTCAACTTTTTAGCGGAATCAAGCTCGAATCCGGGAGGTTCTTTACATTTCCCTTCATATTCTAAAATTTTTAGATCTAACGAATCCAACCGCTTATTACAAAGGGTAATCAACATATTCATGCGGTCAATATTTCCACTAATGTTCTTAAGAGGTTCAAGAGACTTCTGTAAAAATTTAGTAATTTCACAAAAAAATTCAAAGACTTGCGTTTCTTCCTGAGTAGGATTAGGTCCCTTTTGTTGAGGTAGTTGTAACATCCCAAATTTTCAATTTGGAATGTTATACATAGATCATCCATGCATATCATGATTTATTGCATTTCCGTTCAGCGATCCTTGAAATCCTAAGCAACTCAAGGACCCACGGAGAGAGTTGGAGATTTTCCGGTTTTCATATTTGATTTCTATCAAATAATGAAATGAGGATTTTGATTTTAATAATTTTTCTCTACGAAAAATGTTTCATATTAAATCAAATGAGTGGAGATAATATGACTTCTCCAAAATAATTGAAATATTGGAGGAAAAATATTAAAATCATTTATTGGATTTTATTTGGTTTTATTCGGATTTTATTTGCATTAGAAAAATTGCATTTTTCAAAATTGCATTTTAGGGCCAAGAAAATGTTCAACTCGTCCTAAATATTTTATTTAGACGGTGAAAATTTGTTTTGGCATTTTTAGTTTTTATTTATTTTTCTAGGATTTTATTTCGGTCGGCGAAGTTTTTAAAAAAAGGTTCCGCGCCGACTGGGCCTAAGGCCCCCAGCCACCGCCAGGCCCCGCCGCCTCCTGCGCGCGCGCCGCCGCCCCCCACTCGGACCGGAGTCCGAGTTGGACTCCGCCTCCGCCGCGCCTTGCCCCCTCCTCCAAGTCGCGCCCCCCCTTTATATACGCCCACCCGCCCCCAACACCACACCACCACCGCCGCGCCCGCGCCCGCCAGCCGCGCCGCCGCTGCGCGCCGCCGCCCCGCGCCGCCGCCCCGCAAGCCGCCGCCCGCCGCTGCCTCGCCTCGCCGGACCTCTCGCCGGAGGTAGCCGCCGCGCCCCACCGCCGGTTTTTCTTATAAAGACTGTTCGGTTTTTTTAGAAACCCTAGATCCGTTTTTTTCGGATTCGCCGGTTTTTTTTCTCGGTTCTTCTAGTTAGCGGACGTTCGTCCGAACGTTCGTTTTAACAAACGATTCCTCGTCCGTTAGTTACAACTAATGAACGCTCGTTCGTTAGTCTGTTCGTGAGTTTCTTTTATTGGATTTATTCCGTGATTTTCTCTGATCGTGATTTCTGATCCGACCTTAGATTCTGTTTATCTTTTCGCTCGTTTATCGGAATCAGGCGATTCAAGCGCCTGGAGTTTCGTCTCGAAACCCTCTTTCCGTTTAATCAACTCAAACAAGCTTTTGCTACTGTAAAATTTGACCTAGTTTCAGATTAGTAAACGAAGCTTCTTTCTTTCGCCGTTTGACTTTCGTTGCTTCATTTGATTTGATTCTTTTTGCGTACCGGAGTTCTTAAGTTGAACTTTCTGGTCAACCTCTCTTATTTGAGTTTTGCTTGTGCATCCTTGTTTGTTACTTATGTATGTTATTGTTTGCTTGCGATAGAATTCTCGGAGTGCGAAGCGTGTTACTACGAGTCTCTAGGATTCGCGGATCGTTAGCAAGGCAAGTAACACTTTGATCATATCCCATTATTACCCAGTTTTTATGCATTAGTTCCAATCCTCAAACATTGCATGATTAGGATGTCATTAACTTGTGGGTTGGGAAGTAGTTGCTGAGGTAGAACCTATTGCCCTGTTATATTCAAACCCTTGGGAGTTACTTCTACGTATTGCTTATATTGCTATGCTATGCTCGTAGACGTGGTTTGGGTTTGAGTGAAATTCATGTCAGATGTGAGATTGTTAATTAATGGTTCAACTTAAGGTGGCAACTTAATCAAACAACTGGGTGGATTGAGGCACCTGGGGAACCCAGTGTTGTCTGTATTTTTTTGGAAATCCCGGGGTACCCGTGTGATCTTCCTATGGACCGCCACCCAGGCTCAAAGGGAACTGAGATGATTCATGCTAGAAACTTCCGTGTGCAGCCACAAGCTATTATGGGCTCTAGCATAGTTGAGTAAGTTACGTGAAGCTCTTGAAGAGGTAGATCAGCAGGTAGTGGGTTTTGTAGGTTTGGTATGGTCTACCCGGAGTAGAGAGTTAACGTTTCTGAAAGACTGTGTCTCGGTCATCCGTTTCTCAAACACCATGTAGTGCGAGAAATCCAACGGAGGCGATCGAGTCTTGTGGGGAAAAGTGCGCAAACCTCTGCAGAGTGTACAATCTAATCATGGTTAGCCGTGTCCCCGGTTATGGACAATTCTTGAGTATCTAGTACTTGGGTTATCACATGTATCTCACCATGTTTAATTAATACTGTTGGGTTGTTAATCACTTTAATTGGGATTGAGTTGGGGGTACCTTCTCAATGATGTTTCAACCACCATGATAGTTAAATTAAAATCTATTCCTTTGTTGTAGGGAAAAATTGGCTTTTCGCAAAACTATAACCATAGAGCTTTCCACCAGCCATATATGCATATAGTGATAGCATTTTTTTGTTCCTGCTCTACTGTGTTATATTGCCAGCATATTCCATGTGCTGACCCGTTTTCGGGCTGCAACGTATTATGTTGCAGACTTTTCAGACGAGGAGTAAGGTTCGTTAGGTCGTTGCCGTGCAGCTCAGCTATGCCGTTGGAGTTGATGGACTCACCTTATCTTCCAAGCCTTCCGCTGTTATCGTATTAGATGGCCTTAAGCCATATTCTTGTAATAAGTTCTCTTTGGAGACATTCGATGTAATAAGTGTGTGATTGCTACTCTGTTATAAATCCTCGAGTACTGTGTGTGTCAGCATTACCGATCCAGGGATGACACTGAAGCACAGAGACTTGACCATCTGAGGTCGGGTCGCTACAAGATGGTATCAGAGCACACGCTGAGTGTAGGACACGACCACTAAGATAAACCCTAGGTCACACTTCTCTTCTCATTTCTGACTCCTCTCCATTTTCTACTCTTTAGGATGACGGAGATGAAGAACAAGTTTGCACAACCGGATGAAGACACACCTTTTGGACGCCACTTGAAGGAAGTCACTAGGTACTTGAACATTGGAATACCAAGCTTCACCGGGACGTACAACGCCACTTTACCAGAAGAAGAGCGCTGGATGATTCAAGTACAAGTTCCAGGAAGGACGTTCTCGCCAACCTCTAAACCCATAGAATTTTCCTTCGACGCACCAACCTGGAGTTTAGGAAAGAGTATGGCAGCTCACATCACCATGGGACGCATTGGAGAAGTTTACAACAGGGAGCTTAAGGACACTATTTACCAAATATGTGGGCGCCGAGACGAGCAATGGGAAGTAATCAGCACCAAGAAGGATAGATCCATTGCAGCTTTCATCCAGGAGTTAAACCAGCACATTCGACGTCAGGAGAACCAGATGTGTGCTGACATGATGGACTTGAAGAAGGCGAAGACTAGGATCATCGAGCTGGAGGAAGAACTCAAGTTTACCCGCGATGGATATGAGGAGGAAATCAAGACCCTACTGGAGAAGAATGACGACCTAGTCAAGAAGATCGGAGTATTCATGGGAGGACCAGCACCGAGAGTAGAAGACGAACGATTCCACTTGCCCGACAACTACATCATCATCGACGACACCGACTCCGACCCTAGTGATGATGACTTTGAAGACGAAGCTGGAGCAGACATCATGGAGTCTTCCACCGATCAAAATTTCTAGATGACCACCAACTATTAGTAGTATTTTCCCCATGTATATAGTAGTAGTGAGCACTTTTGCGATAGTTCTAGACCGTTTGTATGCCCTTGCTTGATTGATTGAGTGAAATGATTGTGTTTGTCTCATGTGCATATGGGTAGTGCTTTCTCATTAGACCCTCTTCTATTCTAAATCTCTCCCATCTAAACCCCTCAGATGCCTCCGAGACGTGACCCCGGTTTTGCTTTCCGCCGGAGCTCACCCAGTTGATCCAGCAGCAGAATGCCTTGATGCAATTGCTAGTTCAGAACCAGGGCAACAACAACAACAACAAACCCACCGCCAGTGGACAACCTAGCCCGTTTTCTAAGGTTACAGCCGCCGGTGTTTTCCAGTAGCACCGAGCCTATAGTTGCTGATGATTGGCTACGCCGTATTGGAAGGGAGTTGAACCACCGCAGGTTGCACAGATGCTGAGAGGGTGCGCTTTGCCGCACATCAATTGGATGGACCAGCAGCCTCATGGTGGGAGAATTACACAGCCACTTTTCCTGTAGCCAACGTCACTTGGGACCAGTTTCAGCAAGCTTTCCGCACCGCCCATGTCTCAACTGGAGCTATGCAGATGAAGAAGCGGGAGTTCCGCAACCTACGCCAGGGGAACCGTACTGTGGCTCAGTACGTGGATGAGTTTAGCAAGTTATCACGCTATGCCCCTGATGATGTGGCCACAGATGCCGCGAAGCAGGAGAAGTTTATGGAAGGGCTGAATGATGAGATGAGCATGCAGTTGATGGTAGCAACCTTCAACAACTACCAGGAGTTGGTAGATAAGGCTCTTATGATTGAAGGGAAACAGCAGCAGATTGAGAGCCGCAAGAGAAAGTATGGACAAGGGAAGTATAACTCAGGAGCTCAGCAGAAGCCTCGCCTAACCCCGAACTCGGGAGGACTTGTTCACAACCATGGAGGTCACAACCACACTGGAGGAGGATCACATAACCACAGTGGTGCTAAGAATGGGAATGGGAACGGAGCTAACAACAATCAGAACCGCTCCAACCCGTCCACTCCCGCCAAAAGAGACTTAAGTCAGGTTACCTGTTTTAAGTGCGGGAAGACAGGGCACTATGCCAATGATTGCCCCGAAGGAAGGAATGGAAACGGAAATGGAAGCGCTGGGAAGAAGCCCAATCCATTCAACAAAGGACAAGTGAACCACGTTAACGTGGAGGAGGTTGAAGAGCAGCCGGACGCGGTAATAGGTAAGTTTTTGGTTAAGTCATTTACCGCTCTTGTTCTTTTCGATACTGGTGCATCGCATTCATACATATCAAGGGGATTCGTGGATAAGTTTAAACTACCAACCCAAACCCTTAGGACCCCTCTTTTAGTGAGTTCACCCGGAGCAGAATATATGGCTAGCCGATGGTGTGACCAGATACCCTTAACCATTGGCACACATGTGTTTCCGTCCGACCTAATTATCTTGGAGTCGCAAGGATTGGATGTGATATTGGGTATGGACTGGATGTCAAAGTATGGAGGAAGCATTGACTGTGCGAGTAAGTCGATTTATCTCACCACCCCGGAGGGAAAAAGGATTAAGTATGTGTCTAGGCATGTGCCAAAAAGGAGCCAAGTGAATGCCCTTACGGGAGTTGTTCAGGAGGAAGTGCCGGTAGTAAAGGATTACCCGGATGTTTTCCCAGAGGAGTTACCAGGCATGCCACCGGACAGAGACATTGAGTTTTTGATAGAGCTGTTACCAGGAACAGGACCAATATCCAAGAGACCCTATCGGATGCCCGCAAATGATCTGGAAGAAATTAAGAAACAGATCAAGGAGTTATTGGAGAAAGGATACATCCGAAGAAGTTCATCACCTTGGGGAGCCCCAGTACTTTTGGTTGAGAAGAAGGATAAATCCCTAAGGATGGTTGTTGATTATCGAGCCTTGAATGAAGTGACGATAAAGAACAAGTACCCACTACCGATGATCAACGATCTGTTTGATCAGTTGCAAGGAGCTAAAGTGTTCTCAAAGATCGATTTACGATCAGGGTATCATCAGTTGAAGATACGAGAGAAGGACATACCAAAGACGGCGTTCACAACGCGATATGGATTATACGAGTACACGGTCATGTCGTTTGGACTGACTAACGCCCCTGCCTATTTCATGAGCATGATGAACAAGGTGTTCATGGAGTATTTGGACAAGTTTGTTGTGGTGTTTATTGATGATATCATGGTATACTCGAAGAACGAGGAGGAGCACAAAGAGCATTTGCGTTTAGTTCTCGAGAAGCTCAGGGAACACCAGTTGTATGCTAAGTTTAGCAAATGCGAGTTTTGGCTGAAGGAAGTCGGATTCCTTGGACATGTTATATCAGGAGAAGGTATAGCAGTAGACCCCAGCAAGGTTCAGTCAGTCACTGAATGGTTGGCACCCACCTCAGTTAGCGAGATCCGCAGTTTTCTTGGACTCGCAGGATACTACCGGAGATTCATTGAGAATTTTTCCAAGATTGCAAAACCAATGACTGAACTGTTGAAGAAGGATACCAAGTTTAAATGGACAGAAGATTGTGAAGCAAGTTTCCAGGAGTTGAAGAAACGTTTGACTACAGCCCCAGTGCTAGTACTGCCAGATATACATAAGGAGTTCCAAGTGTATTGCGACGCCTCTCGCTTAGGACTTGGATGTGTGCTTATGCAGGACGGAAGAGTTGTTTCGTATGCCTCACGACAACTAAAACCTCATGAGTTGAATTATGCTACGCATGATTTGGAGCTAGCAGCCGTAGTGCATGCGTTGAAGACTTGGAGACATTACCTTATTGGAAACCGTTGTGATGTGTACACGGATCACAAGAGTTTGAAGTACATCTTCACCCAGAAGGAGCTGAACCTTAGGCAGAGGAGATGGTTGGAGCTTATAAAGGATTATGACATGAAGCTACACTATCATCCAGGAAAGGCCAATGTCGTAGCAGACGCATTGAGTCGGAAGAGTTATGCTAATATCCTTGAAAGTAAAGGACTGCCGAAGGAATTAGCAAAGGACATCATGGAACTTCGATTAGAGATTGTACCTAGAAGGTTCATTGCCACAATGGAGGTTCAGTCGACATTGCTGGACAAGATTCGGGAAGCTCAGAAAGATGATAAAGAGATTGCCGAGATAAAGGAGAAGATGGGCAAAGGAAAGGCCAAAGGTTTTCGTGAAGATGAGCACGATACCCTATGGTTTGAGGACCGAGTTTATGTGCCCAACAACCAGGAGATCAGGAAGTTAATACTTCAAGAGGCCCATGACTCACCATACTCGATACACCCCGGAAACACCAAGATGTATTTGGATTTGAAGGAACGTTTCTGGTGGACTGGTATGAAGAAGGATATTGCCGAGTATGTAGCCGTATGTGATGTATGTCAGAGAGTTAAGGCAGAACATCAGAAGCCAGCAGGACTGTTACAGCCTATGCCGATACCCGAATGGAAGTGGGATAAACTTGGCATGGACTTTATCACCGGATTACCCAGGACTAAAGCAGGATATGATTCCATATGGGTAGTAGTTGATCGTTTGACCAAAGTAGCTCACTTCATCCCAGTGAAAACCACCTATACAAGTGCAAAGTTGGCCAAGATCTATATGTCCAGGATCGTATGTCTGCATGGAGTTCCGAGGACCATCGTATCGGATCGAGGAACACAGTTTACTTCAAAGTTTTGGCATCAGTTACACCAGACTCTGGGAACGAGATTGGAGTTCAGTACAACGTTTCACCCGCAGACAGATGGACAGACTGAGAGAGTCAATCAAATTTTGGAGGACATGTTGAGAGCCTGTGCGCTAGATTATGGATCTAGTTGGGATGACAATTTGCCGTATGCAGAGTTCTCATACAACAATAGCTACCAAGCCAGTTTGAAGATGGCACCGTTTGAAGCCCTGTATGGACGTAGGTGCAGAACACCGTTGATGTGGGATGAGGTAGGAGACCGACAGTTGTTTGGACCAGACTTGATTAAAGAATCTGAGGAGAAGGTAAAATTGATCCGAGACCGACTGAAGATTGCTCAGTCCAGGCAGAAGAGTTATGCAGACTCAAAACGCAAGGAGGTAACCTACGAAATTGGAGACAGAGCATATCTGCGAGTATCGCCCTTGCGAGGAGTAAAACGTTTTGGAGTTAAAGGAAAGTTAGCCCCGAGATTTGTAGGACCGTATCGCATTTTGGAACAGATGGGGGAAGTTGCCTACAAGTTGGAGTTACCTGAGGGATTGTCAGGAGTCCACGATGTGTTCCACGTTTCACAGCTGAAGAAGTGTCATGCTGAGATGGCGGATATACCATTAAGAGATACAGTACCCTTGG
Source organism: Triticum aestivum (assembly GCF_018294505.1). Classification (NCBI taxonomy): domain Eukaryota; kingdom Viridiplantae; phylum Streptophyta; class Magnoliopsida; order Poales; family Poaceae; genus Triticum; species Triticum aestivum. The sequence goes on from NC_057806.1 coordinate 342,615,987, forward strand.
AGGCGATTCAGTTAGACAGTGATTTGACTTACAAGGAGAAGCCAGTTAAGATTCTTGAGTTTGCCAGCAGAGTCACCCGCAGTAAGGTTATCAAGTTTTGCAAAGTTCAGTGGAGCCACCATACCCAGGATGAAGCTACCTGGGAACGAGAGGATGATCTCCGCAAGGACCACCCATACCTATTTTCTAGCCAACCCGAATCTCGAGGGCGAGATTCATCTTAAGGGGGGTAGGTTTGTAACATCCCAGATTTTCAATTTGGAATGTCATACATAGATCATCCATGCATATCATGATTTATTGCATTTCTGTTCCGCAATCCTCGAAATCCTAAGCAACTCAAGGACCCACGGAGAGAGTTGGGGATTTTCCGGTTCTCATATTTGATTTTTATCAAATAATGAAACGAGGATTTTGATTTTAATAATTTTTCTCTCCGAAAAATATTTCATATTAAATCAAATGAGTGGAGATAATATGACTTCTCCAAAATAATTGAAATATTGGAGGAAAAATATTAAAATCATTTATTGGATTTTATTTGGTTTTATTTGGATTTTATTTGCATTAGAAAAATTGCACGTTTTCAAAATTGCATTTTAGGGCCAAGAAAATGTTCAACTCATCCTAAATATTTTATTTAGACGGTGAAAATTTGTTTTGGCATTTTTAGGTTTTTATTTATTTATTCTAGGATTTTATTTCGGTCGGCGAAGTTTAAAAAAAAGGGTTCCCGCGCCGACTGGGCCTAAGGCCCAGCTGCGCCAGGCCGCCGCCGCCGCCACTCGGACCAGAGTCCGAGTTGGACTCCGCCTCCGCCGCGCCTTGCCCCCTCCTCCAAGTCGCCTCCCCACCCGCTTTATATACGCCGCCACCCCGCCCCCAACACCACACCACCACCGCCGCCGCCCGCGCCACGCCAAGCCGCCGCCGCCGCTTGCCGTCGCCGCTGTCGCCGCCAAGCCACCGCCGCCGCCGCCCCGCAAGCCGCCGTCCGCCGCTGCCTCGCCTCGCCGGACCTCTCGCCGGAGGTAGCCGCCGCGCCCCGCCGCTAGTTTTTTTATAAAGACTGTTCGGGTTTTTTTAGAAACCCTAGATCCGTTTTTTCGGATTCGCCAGTTTTTTTCTCGGTTCTTCTAGTTAGCGGACGTTCGTCCGAACATTCGTTTTAACAAACGGTTCCTCGCCCGTTAGTTACAACTAACGAACGCTCGTTCGTTAGTCTGTTTGTGAGTTTCTTTTATCGGATTTATTCCGCGATTTTCTCTGATCGGGATTTCTAATCCGATCTTAGATTCTGTTTATCTTTTCGCTCGTTTATCAGAATCAGGCGATTCAAGCGCCTGGAGTTTCGTCTCGAAACCCTCTTTCCGGTTAATCAACTCAAACAAGTTTTTGCTACTGTAAAATTTGACCTAGTTTCAGATTAGTAAATGAAGCTTCTTTCTTTCGCCGTTTGATTTTCGTTGCTTCGTTTGATTTGATTCTTTTTGCGTACCGGAGTTCTTAAGTTGAACTTTCTAGTCAACCTCTCTTATTTGAGTTTTGCTTGTGCATCGTTGTTTGTTACTTATGTATGTTATTGTTTGCTTGCGATAGAATTCTCGAAGTGCGAAGCGTGTTACTACGAGTCTCTAGGATTCGCGGATCGTCAGCAAGGCAAGTAACACTTTGATCATATCCCATTATTACCCAGTTTTTATGCATTAGTTCCAATCCTCAAACATTGCATGATTAGGATGTCATTAACTTGTGGGTTGGGAAGTAGTTGCTGAGGTAGAACCTATTGCCCTGTTATATTCAAACCCTTGGGAGTTACTTCTACGTATTGCTTATATTGCTATGCTATGCTCGTAGACGTGGTTTGGGTTTGAGTGAAATTCATGTCAGATGTGAGATTGTTAATTAATGGTTCAACTTAAGGTGGCAACTTAATCAAACAACTGGGTGGATTGAGGCACCTGGGGAACCCAGTGTTGTCTGTATTTTTTTGGAAATCCCGGGGTACCCGTGTGATCTTCCTATGGACCGCCACCCAGGCTCAAAGGGAACTGAGATGATTCATGCTAGAAACTTCCGTGTGCAGCCACAAGCTATTATGGGCTCTAGCATAGTTGAGTAAGTTACGTGAAGCTCTTGAAGAGGTAGATCAGCAGGTAGTGGGTTTTGTAGGTTTGGTATGGTCTACCCGGAGTAGAGAGTTAACGTTTCTGAAAGACTATGTCTCGGTCATCCGTTTCTCAAACACCATGTAGTGCGAGAAATCCAACGGAGGCGATCGAGTCTTGTGGGGAAAAGTGCGCAAACCTCTGCAGAGTGTACAATCTAATCATGGTTAGCCGTGTCCCCGGTTATGGACAATTCTTGAGTATCTAGTACTTGGGTTATCACATGTATCTCACCATGTTTAATTAATACTGTTGGGTTGTTAATCACTTTAATTGGGATTGAGTTGGGGGGGTACCTTCTCAATGATGTTTCAACCACCATGATAGTTAAATTAAAATCTATTCTTTTGTTGTAGGGAAAAATTGGCTTTTCGCAAAACTATAACCATAGAGCTTTCCACCAGCCATATATGCATATAGTGATAGCATTATTTTGTTCTTGCTCTACTGTGTTACTTTGCCAGCATATTCCATGTGCTGACCCATTTTTGGGCTGCAACGTATTATGTTGCAGACTTTTCAGACGAGGAGTAAGGTTCATTAGGTCGATGCCGTGCAGCTCAGCTATGCCATTGGAGTTGATGGACTCACCTTATCTTCCAAGCCTTCCGCTGTTATCATATTAGATGGCCTTAAGCCATATTCTTGTAATAAGTTCTCTTTGGAGACATTCAATGTAATAAGTGTGTGATTGCTACTCTGTTATAAATCCTTCGAGTACTGTGTGTGTCAGCATTACCGGTCCAGGGATGACACTGAAGCACAGAGACTTGACCATCTGAGGTCGGGCCGCTACAGTAGTGTTCCCACTATACCTTCTATAATTTCAAGCGCAATATGGGGATCGATTTCAATAAAATTGCCTTTGGTAACACAATCCAAGAGTTGTCTATGAGACATATTTAATCCAACATAAAAATTGCGAAGCAAAATTCTCAGGTTTATTTCAGAGGTACAATTACGATAAGACTCCATTATTCTCAACCAGGCATCTTTTAAGTTTTCTCCTAGCCTTTGTTTGAAGTGAAAGATTTTGAACTCAGGGGACAATGGAGAAGATAAGGGACTAGCCATAACGACAAGCAAACGAACTAACGCACAAGCAAACAAAAAGCAAGCGGGCAAAAAGAGACAAATAGAGAAAGAGAGGGAGGATAGAGAGAGAGAGAGGGTGAATAAAACGGCAAGGGTGAAGTGGGGGAGAGGAAAACGAGAGGCAAATGGAAAATAATGTAATGCGGGAGATAAGGGTATGTGATGGGTACTTGGTATGTTGACTTTTGCGTAGACCTCCCCGGCAACGGCGCTAGAAATCCTTCTTGCTACCTCTTGAGCAATGTGTTGGTTTTCCCCGAAGAGGAAGGGATGATGCAGCAAAGTAGCGTAAGTATTTCCCTCAGTTTTTGAGAACCAAGGTATCAATCCAGTAGGAGGCTATGCGCGAGTCCCTCGTACCTGCACAAAACAAATAAATCCTCGCAACCAACGCGAATAGGGGTTGTCAATCCCTACACGGCCACTTACGAGAGTGAGATCTGATAGATATGATAAGATAATATTTTTGGTATTTTTGTGATAAAGATGCAAAGTAAAATAAAGACAAAGTAAAAAGCAAAGGAAATAACTAAGTAGTAGGAGATTGATATGATAAAGATAGACCCGGGGGGCATAGGTTTCACTAGTGGTTTCTCTCGAGAGCATAAGTATTCTGCGGTGGGTGAACAAATTACTGTTGAGCAATTGACAGAATTGAGCATAGTTATGAGAATATGTAGGTATGATCATGTATATAGGCATCACGTCCGAGACAAGTAGACCGACTCCTGCCTGCATCTACTACTATTACTCCACTCATCGACCGCTATCCAGCATGCATCTAGAGTATTAAGTTAAAAACAGAGTAACGCCTTAAGCAAGATGACATGATGTAGAGGGATAAACTCATGCAATATGATGAAAACCCCATCTTGTTATCCTCGATGGCAACATTACAATATGTGCCTTGCTGCCCCTACTGTCACTGGGAAAGGACACCACAAGATTGAACCCAAAGCTAAGCATTTCTCCCATTGCAAGAAAGATCAATCTAGTAGGCCAAACCAAACTGATAATTCGAAGAGACTTGCAAAGATAACCAATCATACATAAAAGAATTCAGAGAAGATTCAAATATTATTCATAGATAGACTTGATCATAGACCCACAATTCATCGGTCTCAACAAACACACTGCAAAAAGAAGATTGCATTGGATAGTTCTCCACAAGAGAGGGGGAGAACATTGTATTGAGATCCAAAAAGCGAGAAGAAGCCATCTAGATACTAACTATGGACCCGCAGGTCTGAGGTAAACTACTCACACTTCATCGGAGAGGCTATTGTGTTGATGTAGAAGCCCTTCGTGATCGATGCCCCCTCCGACGGAGCTCCGGAACAGGCCCCAAGATTAGATCTCGTGGATACAGAAAGTTACGACGGTGGAATTAGGGTTTTGGCTCCGTATCTAATCGTTTGGGGGTACGTAGGTATATATAGGAGGACGGAGTACGTCGGTGGAGCAACAGGGGGCCCACGAGGGTGGAGGGCGCGCCTGGTGGGGGTAGGCACGCCCCCTACCTCATGGCATCCTCTTTTCTTTCTTGACATAGGGTCCAAGTCTCCCGGGTCTTGTTCAAACAGGCGCGCCCCCTACCTCATGGCATCCTCTTTTCTTTCTTGACATAGGGTCCAAGTCTCTCGGGTCTTGTTCGTTCGAACAAGACCCGGGAGACTTGGACCCTACGTCAAGAAAGAAAAGAGGATGCCACGAGGTAGGGGGCGCGCCTACCCCCACCAGGCGCGCCCTCCACCCTCGTGGGGCCCCTGTTGCTCCACCGACGTACTCCTTCCTCCTATATATACCTACGTACCCCCAAACGATCAGATACGGAGCCAAAACCCTAATTCCACCGCCGTAACTTTCTGTATCCACGAGATCCAATCTTGGGGCCTGTTCCGGAGCTCCGCCGGAGGGGGCATCGATCACGAAGGGCTTCTACATCAACACCATAGCCTCTCCGATGAAGTGTGAGTAGTTTACCTCAGACCTGCGGGTCCATAGTTAGTATCTAGATGGCTTCTTCTCTCTTTTTGGATCTCAATACAATGTTATCCCCCTCTCTTGTGGAGAACTATTCGATGTAATCTTCTTTTTGCGGTGTGTTTGTTGAGATCGATGAATTGTGGGTTTATGATCAAGTCTATCTATGAATAATATTTGAATCTTCTCTGAATTCTTTTATGTATGATTGGTTATCTTTGCAAGTCTCTTCGAATTATCAGTTTGGTTTGGCCTACTAGATTGATCTTTCTTGCAATGGGAGAAGTGCTTAGCTTTGGGTTCAATCTTGCGGTGTCCTTTCCCGGTGACAGTAGGGGCAGCAAGGCACGTATTGTATTGTTGCCATCGAGCATAATAAGATGGGGTTTCCTTCATATTGCATGAGTCTATCCCTCTACATCATGTCATCTTGCTTAAGGTGTTACTCTGTTTTTAACTTAATACTCTAGATGCATGTTGGATAGCGCTCGATGAGTGGAGTAATAGTAGTAGATGCAGGCAGGAGTCGGTCTACTTGTCTCGGACGTGATGCCTATATACATGATCATACCTAGATATTCTCATAACTATGCTCAATTCTGTCAATTGCTCAACAATAATTTGTTCACCCACCGTAGAATACTTATGCTCTCGAGAGAAGCCACTAGTGAAACCTATGGCCCCGGGTCTATCTTTATCATATTGATCTCCTACTACTTAGTTATTTCCTTTGCTATTTACTTTGCCTTTATTTTACTTTGCATCTTTATCATAAAAATACCAAAAATAGTATCTTATCATATCTATCAGATCTCACTCTCGTAAGTGGCCTTATAGGGATTGACAACCCCTATTTGTGTTGGTTGCGAGGATTTATTTGTTTTGTGTAGGTACGAGGGACTCACGCGTAGCCTACTACTGGATTGATACCTTGGTTCTCAAAAACTGAGGGAAATACTTACGCTACTTTGCTGCATCATCCCTTCCTCTTCGGGGAAAACCAACGCCGTTCTCAAGAGGTAGCAAGAAGGATTTCTGGCGCCGTTGCCGGGGAGGTCTATGCAAAAGTCAACATACCAAGTACCCATCACATACCCTTATCTCCCGCATTACATTATTTGCCATTTTCCTCTTGTTTTCCTCTCCCCCACTTCACCCTTGTTGTTTTATTCACCCTCTCTCTCTATCCTCCCTCTCTTTCTCTATTTGCCTCTTTTTACCCGCTTGCTTTCTGTTTGCTTGTGTGTTAGTTTGCTTGCTTGTCACGATGGCTCAAGATAATACTAAATTGTGTGACTTCACCAATACCAACAACAATGATTTTATTAGCACTCTGATTGCTCCTCTTACCGATGCTGAATCTTGTGAAATTAATATTGCTTTGTTGAATCTTGTCATGAAAGATCCGTTTTCCGGCCTTCCTAGTGAAGATGCCGCTACCCATCTAAATAGCTTCATTGATTTGTGTGATATGCAAAAGAATAAAGATGTGGATAATGATATTGTTAAATTAAAGCTATTTCCTTTTTCGCTTAGAGATCGTGCTAAAGCTTGGTTTTTGTATTTGCCTAAAAATAGTATTGATTCATGGAACAAGTGCAAAGATGCTTTTATCTCTAAGTATTTTCCTCCCACTAAGATCATCTCTCTTAGAAACGATATTATGAATTTTAAGAAACTTGATCATGAACATGTTGCACAAGCTTGGGAGAGAATGAAATTAATGATACGTAATTGCCCTACTCATGGTTTAAATTTATGGATGATTGTTCAAAAAAATTATGCCGGATTGAATTTTGCTTCTAGAAATCTTTTAGATTCGGCCGCGGGAGGCACTTTTATGGAAATCACTTTAGGAGAAGCTACTAAACTCCTAGATAATATTATGGTTAATTATTCTCAATGGCATACTCAAAGATCTACTAATAAAAAGGTGCATGTGATAGAAGAAATTAATGTTTTGAGTGGAAAGATGGACGAACTTATGAAATTATTTGCTAATAAGAGTGTTTCTTCTGATCCTAATGATATGCCCTTGTCTACTTTGATTGAGAATAATAATGAATCTATGGATGTGAATTTTGTTGGTAGGAACAATTTTGGTAACAACGCATATAGAGGAAATTTTAATCCGAGGCCTTATCCTAGTAATCCCTCTAATAATTATGGTAATTCCTACAACAATTCTTATGGAAATTATAATAAGATGCCCTCTAATTTTGAATCTAATATTGAAGAATTTATTAGTTCACAAAAGAATTTTAATGCTATGATTGAAGAAAAATTGCTTAAGATTGATGATTTGGCTAGGAACGTTGATAGAATTTCTCTTGATGTTGATTCTTTGAAACTTAGATCTATTCCACCTAAGCATGATATCAATGAGTCTCTCAAATCCATGAAAATTTCCATTGATGAGTGCAAAGAAAGAACCGATAGGATGCGTGCTAAGAAAGATGCCTTTATAAGAGCGTGTTCTTTGATACTTCTCCAACGTATCTATAATTTTTGATTGCTCCGTGCTATATTATCTACTGTTTTGGATGTTTATGGGCTTTATTATCCACTTTTATATCATTTTTGGGACTAACCTATTAACCCAGAGCCCACTGCCAGTTTCTGTTTTTACCTTGTTTTAGGGTTTCGAAGAAAAGGAAAATCAAACGGAGTCCAATTGACCTGAAACTTCACGGAACTCATTTTAGGAAGGAAAGAAGCCCAGAAGACTTGAAGTGCACGTAAGGGGAGCTTCGAGGAGGCCACGAGGTAGGGGGCGCGCCCACCCCCCTAGGGCGCGCCCTCCACCCTCGTGGGCCCCTCGTGGCCCCCCTGACGTACTTCTTCTGCCTATATATGTCCATATACCCTAAAAACATCGGGGAGCACAATAGATCGGGAGTTCCGCCGCCAGAAGCCTCCGTAGCCACCGAAAGCCAATCTAGACCCGTTCCGGCACCCTGCCGGAGGGGGCAATCCCTCTTCGGTGGCCATCTTCATCATCCCGGTGCTCTCCATGACGAGGAGGGAGTAGTTCTCCCTCGGGGCTGAGGGTATGTACCAGTAGCTATGTGTTTGATCTCTCTCTCTCTCTCGTGTTCTTGAGGTGATACGATCTTGATGTATCGCGAGCTTTGCTATTATAGCTGGATCTTATGATGTTTTCTTCCCCCTCTACTCTCTTGTAATGGATTGAGTTTCCCCTTTGAAGTTATCTTATCGGATTGAGTCTTTAAAGATTTGAGAACACTTGATGTATGTCTTGTCGTGCGTATCTGTGGTGACAATGGGATATCACGTGATTCACTTGATGTATGTTTTGGTGATCAACTTGCGGGTTCCACCCATGAACCTATGCATAGGGGTTGGCACACATTTTCGTCGTGATTCTCCGGTAGAATCTTTGGGGCACTCTTTGAGGTTCTATGTGTTGGTTGAATAGATGAATCTGAGATTGTGTGATGCATATCGTATAATCATACCCACGGATACTTGAGGTGACATTGGAGTATCTAGGTGACATTAGGGTTTTGGTTGATTTGTGTCTTAAGGTGTTATTCTAGTATGAACTCTAGGGCTGTTTGTGACACTTATAGGAATAGCCCAATGGATTGATTGGAAAGAATAACTTTGAGGTGGTTTCGTACCCTACCATAATCTCTTCGTTTGTTCTCCGCTATTAGTGACTTTGGAGTGACTCTTTGTTGCATGTTGAGGGATAGTTATATGATCCAATTATGTTATTATTGTTGAGGGAACTTGCACTAGCGAAAGTATGAACCCTAGGCCTTGTTTCAACGCATTGCAATACCGTTTACGCTCACTTTTATCATTAGTTACCTTGCTGTTTTTATATTTTCAGATTACAAAAACTATTATCTACCATCCATATACCACTTGTATCACCATCTCTTCGCCGAACTAGTGCACCTATACAATTTACCATTGTATTGGGTGTGTTGGGGACACAAGAGACTCTTTGTTATTTGGTTGCAGGGTTGCTTGAGAGAGACCATCTTCATCCTATGCCTCCTACGGATTGATAAACCTTAGGTCATCCACTTGAGGGAAATTTTCTACTGTCCTACAAACCTCTACACTTGGAGGCCCAACAACGTCTACAAGAAGAAGGTTGTGTAGTAGACATCAAGCTCTTTTGTGGCGCCGTTGCCGGGGAGGTGAGTGCTTGAAGGTATATCTTTAGATCTTGATATCGAGTCTTTTAGTTTCTTGTTTTATCCCTAGTTTAGTTTATAAAAGAAAACTATAAAAAATGGAATTGAGTTTGTCTCATATGCTTCACCTTTTTAATATCTTTCGTGAGTATGATGGAAAGGATAATTGTGCTCAAGTGCTAGAAGAAGAAATCTATAAAATGTTTGGCACTAAATATTTGAATGATGAGCATGATTGCAATGTTGTTAGTATGATTTCCTTGAATATCCATGATGCTAATGATATGCAAAGCCACAAGCTTGGGGAAGCTATGTTTGATAAAGATGATATTTTTTGTCCCCCAAGTTTTGATGAGCAAATTTATTATGACGAAAGCATGCCCCCTATCTATGATGATTATTGTGATGACACATATGCTTTAAAGAATAATGATAACCATGAAACTTGTCATCTTGATCTTAATTTTCAATCACATGATAGTTATTTCGTTGAGTTTGCTCCCACTATTATTCATGAGAAGAATTTTGCTTGTGTGGAGAGTAGTAAAATTTCTATGCTTGTAGCTCATGAAAAGAATGCTTTAGGTGCTGGTTATATTGTTGAATTCATTCATGATGCTACTAAAAATTATTATGAGGGAGGAATATATGCTTGTAGGAATTGCAATAATATCAAGTTTCCTCTCTATGTGCTTAAAATCTTGATGTTATGCTTGTTTTGCTTTTCTATGCAAGTTGATTCTTGTTACCACAAGTTGTTTGTTCACAAAATACCTATGTATAGGAAGTGGGTTAGACTTAAATGTGTTAGTCATATTCTCCATGATGCTCTCTTTATGTTTCAATTCTTATCCTTTATGTGAGCATCATTGAAATCATCGTGCCTAGCTAGGGGCGTTAAACGATAGCGCTTGTTGGGAGGCAACCCAATTTTATTTTTGTTCCTTGCTTTTTGCTCCTATTTAGTAATAAATAATTCATCTAGCCTCTGTTTAGATGTGTTTTTATGTTTTAATTAGTGTTTGTACCAAGTAGAACCTTTGGGAAGACTTGGGGAAAGTCTTGTTGATCTTGCTGTAAAAAACAAAACTTTAGCGCTCACGAGAATTGCTGCCATTTTTATTGGAGAGTGATATTGAGCTAATTATTTTGTGCAGATGATTAATAGATAAATTCCACAGATCCAGAAATTTATTTTAGAATTTTTGGGGTTCCAGAAGTTTGCGTTAGTTACAGAATACTACAGATTGTTCTATTTTTGACAGATTTTGTTTTTCGTGTGTTGTTTGCTTATTTAAATGAGTCTATGGATAGTAAAATAATTTATAAACCATAGAGAAGTTGGAATACAGTAGGTTTAACACCAATATAAATAAAGAATGAGTTCATTACAGTACCTTGAAGTGGTGTTTTGTTTTCTTTCACTAACGGAGCTCACGAGTTTTCTACTTTAAGTTTTGTGTTGTGAAGTTTTCAAGTTTTGGGTAAAGATTCAATGGATTATGGAATAAGGAGTGGCAAGAACCTAAGATTGGGGATTCCCAAGGCACCCCAAGGTAATATTCAAGGACAACCAAAAACCTAAGCTTGGGGATGCCCCGGAAGGCATCCCCTCTTTCGTCTTCGTTCATCGGTAACTTTACTTGGAGCTATTATTTACCACATGATATGTGTTTTGCTTGGAGCGTCAATTTATTTTGTTAGGATTTTCTTGCTTTTATTTAGAACAATGTTTTTCATCTTTTATTTCAATAAAAGTGGTATTGATAGCCTTTACTATGCCTATTTTAGAAGTCCACATGTTGCTGTTTTTACCGCTGTTGCAATAATTCCCTAGAAAAGTCAGAATGTGATAAAATGTTGAAACCTTTTGCATATTAATCTCTGATAAATTTACTACAGTGGGAATTTTCTTTCATAATTTTTGGAGATAGGGAAGTATGGATGTTGCTGCATTCTTTACAGACTGTCCTGTTTAGGCAGATTGCTATTATGTTTGCATTGTTTGCATATGTTTGCTTCTTTAATGATTCTATTTGAGGATAGGACTATTAAATATGTACAGGCATTTAGTATGCAATGTTGAATAATAATTTTAATGATTTTCTACAGTAGAGTATGATAAGGTTTTGGCAATGGCTTATACTAACTTATATCACGAGTCCTTGTTGAGTTTTGTGTGGATGAAGCTTTTGAGATTTTGGGAGACCATGATATGAGAGGAATTAAGGAGACACAAAAGCTCAAGCTTGGGGATTTCCAAGGCATCCCAAGATAATATTTCAAGAAGTCTCAAGCGTCTAAGCTTGGGGATGCCCCGGTTGGCATCCCACCTTTCTTCTTCAACAACTATCGGTTAGTTTCGGTTGATCCTAAGTTTTTGCCTCTTCACATGATGTCTGCCACTCTTAGAATGTCATTTTATTTTGCTTTGCTTTCTGCTTGAATAAAATACCAAGATCTCAAATTATTAAATGTTAGATAGTCTTCACATAGTTGCATAATTATTCGACTACTCATTGATCTTCACTTATATCTTCCGGAGTAGTTTGTTGTTGCTCTAGTGCTTCACTTATATCCTTTTAGAGCACGATGGTAGTTTTATTTTGAAGAAATAGATGAACTCTCATGCTTCACTTAGATTATTTTGAGAGTCTTAATAGCATGGTAATTTTCTTAAAATCCTAATATGCTTGGTATGCAAGATTAATAATAAAACTTTCTTATGAGTGTGTTGAATACTAAGAGAAGTTTGATGCTTGATGATTGTTTTGAGACATGGAGGTAATAATATCAAAGTTTGCTAGTTGAGTAGTTGTGAATTTGAGGAATACTTGTGTTGAAGTTTGCAAGTCCCGTAGCATGCACGTATGGTAAATGTTGTGTAACAAATTTGAAACATGAGGTGTTATTTGATTGTCTTCCTTATGAGTGGCGGTCAGGGACGAGTGATGGTCTTTTCCAACCAATCTATCCCCCTAGGAGCATGCGTGTAGTGCCGAGGTTTTTGATGACTTGTAGATTTTTGCAATAAGTATGTGAGTTTTTATGACTAATGTTGAGTCCATGGATTATACGCACTCTCACCCTTCCATCCTTGCTAGCCTCTTCGGTACCGTGCATTGCCCTTTCTCACATTGAGAGTTGGCGCAAACTTTGCCGGTGCATCCAAACCCCGTGATATGATACGCTCTATCACACATAAACCTCCTTATATATTCCTCAAAACAGCCACCATACCTACCTATTATGGCATTTCCATAGCCATTCCGAGATATATTGCCATGCAACTTTCCACCGTTCCGTTTATTATGACACGCATCATCATTGTCATATTGCTTTGCATGATCATGTAGTTGACATCGTATTGTGGCAAAGCCACCGTTCATAATTCTTTCATACATGTCACTCATGAGTCATTGCACATCCCAGTACACCGCCGGAGGCCTTCATATAGAGTCATACTTTGTTCTAGTATCGAGTTGTAATCATTGAGTTGTAAATAGATAGAAGTGTGATGATCATCATTTTCTAGAGCATTGTCCCAAGTGAGGAATAAAAAAATAAAAAAAGAGAAAGGCCATAAAAAAGAGAAGGCCCAAAAAAATAGAAAGGCCATAAAAAAGAGAAGGCCCAAAAATATGAGAGAAAAAGAGAGAAGGGACAATGCTACTATCCTTTGCCACACTTGTGCTTCAAAGTAGCACCATAATCTTCATGATAGAGAGTCTCTTGTTTTGTCACTTTCATATACTAGTGGGAATTTTTCATTATAGAACTTGGCTTGTATATTCCAACAATGGGCCTCCTCAAGTGCCCTAGGTCTTCGTGAGCAAGCAAGTTGGATGCACACCCACTTAGTTTCTTTTGTTGAGCTTTCATACATTTATAGCTCTAGTGCATCTGTTGCATGGCAATCCCTACTCTTTACATTAACATCAATCAGTGGGCATCTCCATAGCTCATTGATTAGCCTCGTTGATGTGATACTTTCTCCTTTTTGTCTTCTTCACATAACCCCCTCATTATTCTATTCCACCATAGTGCTATATCCTTGGCTCGCACTCATGTATTGCGTGAAAGTTTATAGGTTTGAGATTACTAAAGTATGAAACAATTGCTTGGCTTGTCATTGGGGTTGTGCATGATGAGAGCATTCTTGTGTGACGAAAATGGAGCATGACTAAACTATATGATTTTATAGGGATGAACTTTCTTTGGCCATGTTATTTTGAGAAGACATAATTGCTTCGTTAGTATGCTTGAAGTATTATCATTTTTATGTCAATATGAACTTTTGTCTTGAATCTTTCGGATCTGAATATTCATGCCACAATTAAGAAGAATTACATTGAAATTATGCCAAGTAGCACTCCACATCAAAAATTCTGTTTTTATCATTTACCTACTCGACGACGAGCAGGAATTAAGCTTGGGGATGCTGATACGTCTCCAACGTATCTATAATTTTTGATTGCTCCATGCTATATTATCTACTATTTTGGATGTTTATGGGCTTTATTATACACTTTTATATCATTTTTGGAACTAACCTATTAACCCAGAGCCCACAGCCAGTTTCTGTTTTTACCTTGTTTTAGGGTTTCGAAGAAAAGGAAAATCAAACGGAGTCTAATTGACCTAAAACTTCATGGAACTCATTTTTGGAAGGAAAGAAGCCCAGAAGACTTGAAGTGCACGTAAGGGAAGCTTCAAGGAGGCCACGAGGTAGGGGGCGCGCCCACCCCCCTAGGGCGCCCCTCCACCCTCGTGGGCCCCTCGTGGTCCCCCTGACGTACTTCTCCTGCCTATATATCTCCATATACCCTAAAAAATCGAGGAGCACAATAGATCGGGAGTTCCGCCGCCAGAAGCCTCCGTAGCCACCGAAAGCCAAACTAGACCCGTTCGGGCACCCTGTCGGAGGGGGCAATCCCTCTCCGGTGGCCATCTTCATCATCCCGGTGCTCTCCATGACGAGGAGGGAGTAGTTCTCCCTCGGGGCTGAGGGTATGTACCAGTAGCTATGTGTTTGATCTCTCTCTCTCTCTCTCTCGTGTTCTTGAGGTGATACGATCTTGATGTATCATGAGCTTTGCTATTATAGTTGGATCTTATGATGTTTTCTTCCCCCTCTACTCTCTTGTAATGGACTGAGTTTCCCCTTTGAAGTTATCTTATCGGATTGAGTCTTTAAAGATTTGAGAACACTTGATGTATGTCTTGCCGTGCGTATCTGTGGTGACAATGGGATATCACGTGATTCACTTGATGTATGTTTTGGTGATCAACTTGCGAGTTCCGCCCATGAACCTATGCATAGGGGTTGGCACACGTTTTCGTCGTGATTCTCCAGTAGAATCTTTGGGACATTCTTTGAGGTTCTATGTGTTGGTTGAATAGATGAATCTGAGATTGTATAATGCATATCATATAATCATACCCACGGATACTTGAGGTGAAATTGGAGTATCTAGGTGACATTAGGGTTTTGGTTGATTTGTGTCTTAAGGTGTTATTCTAGTACGAACTCTAGGGCTGTTTGTGACACTTATAGGAATAGCCCAATGGATTGATTGGAAAGAACAACTTTGAGGTGGTTTCGTACCCTACCATAATCTCTTCGTTTGTTCTCCGCTATTAGTGACTTTGGAGTGACTCTTTTTTGCATGTTGAGGGATAGTTATATGATCCAATTATGTTATTATTGTTGAGGGAACTTGCACTAGCGAAAGTATGAACCCTAGGCCTTGTTTCAATGCATTGCAATACCGTTTACGCTCACTTTTACCATTAGTTACCTTGCTGTTTTTATATTTTAAGATTACAAAACTATTATCTACCATCCATATACCACTTGTATCACCATCTCTTCGCCGAACTAGTGCACCTATACAATTTACCATTGTATTGGGTGTGTTGGGGACACAAGAGACTCTTTGTTATTTGGTTACAGGGTTGCTTGAGAGAGACCATCTTCATCCTATGCCTCCTACGGATTGATAAACCTTAGGTCATCCACTTGAGGGAAATTTGCTACTGTCCTACAAACCTCTGCACTTGGAGGCCCAACAACGTCTACAAGAAGAAGATTGTGTAGTAGACATCATTCGTCTAGTTCCTATGAAAATAAAGATGAAGATCCAA
Organism: Triticum aestivum; assembly: GCF_018294505.1. NCBI lineage: Eukaryota > Viridiplantae > Streptophyta > Magnoliopsida > Poales > Poaceae > Triticum > Triticum aestivum. Next base: position 342,631,552 of record NC_057806.1, read on the forward strand.
AAGTTATTGATGTGTCCCCTATTAAATCTTTGTTTTGCAATATGAATCTTGATAATGATGGGACTGAATATGACCCACCTTTACCTAGAAGGCGTTCCAAGAATTCGGAATTTGTTGATCTTGATGCTAAATTTGATAAAAGTGGGATTTAAGAAATCAAAACCCTAGATGTTGCTAAACCAACTATTATGGATTTCAAGGAATTTAACTATGAAAATTGCTCTTTGATTGATTGTATTTCCTTGTTGCAATCCGTGCTAAATTCTCCTCACGCTTATAGTCAAAATAAAGCGTTTACTAAACATATCGTTGATGCCTTGATGCAATCTTATGAAGAAAAACTTGAATTGGAAGTTTCTATCCCTATTAAACTTTATGATGAGTGGGAACCAACTATTAAAATTAAAATTAAAGATCATGAATGCTATGCTTTATGTGATTTGGGTGCTAGTGTTTCCACAATTCCAAAGACTTTGTGTGATTTGTTAGGTTTCCGTGATTTTGATGATTGCTCTCTAAACTTGCACCTTGCGGATTCCACTATTAAGAAACCTATGGGAAGAATTAATGATGTTCTTATTTTTGCAAATAGGAATTATGTGCTCGTGGATTTTATTGTTCTTGACATAGATCGCAATCCTTCATGTCCTATTATTCTTGGTAGACCTTTCCTTAGAATGATTGGTGCAATTATTGATATAAATGAAGGAAATATTAGATTCCAATTTCCATTAAGGAAATGCATGGAACACTTTTCTAGAAATAAAATTAAATTACCTTATGAATCTATTATGAGAGCCACTTATGAATTGCCTACCAAAGATGGCAATACCTAGATCTATTCTTGCTTGTTATGCCTAGCTAGGGGCATTAAACGATAGCGCTTGTTGGGAGGCAACCAAATTTTATTTTTTCCTTGATTTTTGCTCCTGTTTAGTAATAAATAATTTATCTAGCCTATGTTTTGGTTGTGATTTTTGTGTTTAATTAGTGTTTGTGCCAAGTAGAACCGTTGGGAAGACTTGGGGAAAGTCTTGTTGAACTTGCTGTAAAAAACAGAAACTTTAGCGCTCACGAGAACTGCTGTAATTTTTATTTGGAAAGTTTTATTTAGTTAATTCTTTTTTCAGATGATTAATAGATAGATTCCTCACGTCCAGCAATTTATTTTAGAATTTTTGGGGTTCCAGATCTTGCGCTAGCTACAGATTACTACAGACTGTTCTGTTTTTGACAGATTCTGTTTTTCGTGTGTTGTTTGTTTATTTTGATGAATCTATGGCTAGTAAAATAGTTTATAAACCATAGAGAAGTTGGAATACAGTAGGTATAACAACAATATAAATAAAGAATGAGTTCATTACAGTACCTTGAAGTGGCCTTTTATTTTCTTTCGCTAACGGAGCTCACGAGATTTTCTACTTTAAGTTTTGTGTTGTGAAGTTTTCAAGTTTTGGGTAAAGATTTGATGGATTATGGAACAAGGAGTGGCAAGATCCTAAGCTTGGGGATGCCCATGGCACCCCCAAGATAATCTAAGGACACCTAAAAGCCAAAGCTTGGGGATGCCCCGGAAGGCATCCCCTCTTTCGTCTACTTCTATCGGTAACTTTACTTGGAGCTATATTTTTATTCACCACATGATATGTGTTTTGCTTGGAGCGTCTTGTATTATTTGAGTCTTTCCTCTTTAGTTTACCACAATCATCCTTGCTGTACAAACCATTTGAGAGAGTCATACATGATTTGGAATTTTTTAGAATACTCTATATGCTTCGCTTATATCTTTTGAGTTATATAATTTCGCTCTAGTACTTCACTTATATCTTTTAGAGAACGGTGGTGGATTTGTTTTATAGAAACTATTGATCTCTCATGCTTCACTTAGATTATTTTGAGAGTCTTAATAGCATGGTAATTTGCTTTAAATCATAATATGCTAGGTATTCAAGAATAAAAAAATTCTCTTATGGGTGTGTTGAATACTGTGATAAGTTTGATACTTGATAATTGTTTTGAGATATGAAGATGGTGATATTAAAGTCATGCTAGTTGAGTAGTTGTGAATTTGAGAAATACTTGTGTTGAATCTTGTGATTCCCGTAGCATGCACGTATGGTGAACCGTTATGTGATGAAGTCGGAGCATGATTTATTTTTTTGATTGCCTTCCTTATGAGTGGCGGTCGGGGACGAGCGATGGTCTTTTCCTACCAATATATCCCCCTAGGGGCATGCGCGTATACTTTGCTTTGATAACTTGTAGATTTTTGCAATAAGTATATGATTTCTTTATGACTAATGTTGAGTCCATGGATTATACGCACTCTCACCCTTCCATCTTTGCTAGCCTCTCTAATACCGCGCACCTTTCGCCGGTATCATACACCCACCATATACCTTCCTCAAAACAGCCACCATACCTACCTATTATGGCATTTCCATAGCCATTCCGAGATATATTGCCATGCAACTTTCCACCGTTTCGTTTATTATGACACACTCCATCATTATCGTATTGCTTAGCATGATCATGTAGTTGACATCGTATTTGTGGCAAAGCCACCATTCATAATTCTTTCATACGTGTCACTCTTGATTCATTGCATATCCTGGTACACCGCCGGAGGCATTCATATAGAGTCATATTTTGTTCTAAGTATTGAGTTGTAATTGTTGAGTTGTAAGAAAAATTGAAGTGTGATGATCATCATTATTAGAGCATTGTCCGAGTGAGGAAAGGATGATGGAGACTATGATTCCCCCACAAGTCGAGATGAGACTCCGGACGAAAAATAAAAAAAAGAGAAAGAAAAGAGGCCATAAAAAAAGAGAAAAGGCCCAAATAAAAAAATGAGAGAAAAAGAGAGAAGGGACAATGTTACTATCCTTTTCCACACTTGTGCTTCAAAGTAGCACCATGATCTTCATAGTAGAGAGTCTCTCATGTTATCACTTTCATATACTAGCGGGAATCTTTCATTATAGAACTTGGCTTGTATATTCCAATGATGGGCTTCCTCGAAATGCCCTAGGTCTTCATGAGCAAGCAAGTTGGATGCACACCCACTTAGTTTCTTTTTGAGCTTTCATATGCTTATAGCTCTAGTGCATTCGTTGCATGGCAATCCCTACTCACTCACATTGCTATCTATTGATGGGCATCTCCATAGCTTGTTGATACACCTAGTTGATGTGAGACTATCTTCTCCCTTTTCGTCTTCTCCACAACCACCACTCTATTCCACCTATAGTGCTATATCCATGGCTCACACTAATGTATTGCATGAAGATTGAAAAAGTTTTGAGAATGTCAAAAGTATGATATAATTGCTTGGCTTGTCATCGGGGTTGTGCATGATTTAAATATTTTGTGTGGTGAAGATAGAGCGTAGCTAGACTATATGATTTTGTAGGGATAACTTTCTTTAGCCATGTTATTTTGTGCATAATTGCTTTGTTAGTATGCTTGAAGTATTATTATTTTTATGTCAATATGAGCTTTTGTCTTGAATCTTTCGGATCTGAATATTCATACCACAATTAAGAAGGATTACATTAAAATTATGCCAAGTAGCACTCCGCATCAAAAGTTCTGTTTTTTATCATTTACCTACACCAGGACGAGCAGGAATTAAGCTTGGGGATGCTTGATATGTCTCCAACGTATCTATAATTTTTGATTGCTCCATGCTATATTATCTATTGTTTTGGACATTATTGGGCTTTATTATCCACTTTTATATTATTTTTGGGACTAACCTATTAACCGGAGGCCCAGCCCAGAATTGCTGTTTTTTTTGCCTGTTTTAGGGTTTCGAAGAAAAGGAATATCAAACGGAGTCCAAATGGAATGAAACCTTCGGGAACGTGATTTTCTCAACGAACAAGATCCGGGAGACTTGGACCCTATGTCAAGAAAGAAAAGAGGAGGCCACGAGGTAGGGAGAGTGCCTACCCCCACCAGGCGCGCCCTCCACCCTCGTGGGCCCCCTATTGCTCCACCGACGTACTCCTTCCTCCTATATATACCTACGTACCCCCAAACGATCTGATACAGAGCCAAAATCCTAATTCTACCGTCGTAACTTTCTGTATCCACGAGATCCCATCTTGGGGCCTGTTCCGGAGCTCCGCCGGAGGGGGCATCAATCACGAAGGGCTTCTACATCAACACCATAGCCTCTCCGATGAAGTGTGAGTAGTTTACCTCAGACCTACGGGTCCATAGTTAGTAGCTAGATGGCTTCTTCTCTCTTTTTGGATCTCAATACAATGTTCTCCCCCTCTCTTGTGGAGAACTATTCGATGTAATCTTCTTTTTGCGGTGTGTTTGTTGAGATCGATGAATTATGGGTTTATGATCAAGTCTATCTATGAATAATATTTGAATCTTCTCTGAATTCTTTTATGTATGATTGGTTATCTTTGCAAGTCTCTTCGAATTATCAGTTTGGTTTGGCCTACTAGATTGATCTTTCTTGCAATGGGAGTGACGCCCCAAGACCGGAGCTTCAGATGCCTTCCGTGGTTTCCGGGTTTCGTTGTGTGTTTTGTTTCGTCTGTTACATTCATTTTTGCATCATGTGCATTGTCATTTTCATGCATGTTGTTTTGTTGCATGCTCCATGTGTGGTTCTTGCACCGTCACTCCTCCTTCCCTCCCCTTTCTTCCATTTCTACAAGTGCCATTTTTCCCTTCTCTTTTGATGTTCATCTCTTCCCCAATATTCTAACACCATGTACCTAGCCTCTCTGTCAAATTTCATCTCGTTTGAAATTGTTTTGGTTAGGGTTAAAAAATGGTTCAAGTTTGAATTAAATTCAAACTTGAATTATTTTTACTTCCTTTAAAAATCTCCAAACTAATTTTGTTAAATAGGGCATGAATTCAGGGTCATGAGGATATTTTTATATTTCTCATGCACCTCTCCTTTTCCCCTATGCTTTTCTCTTTATTTTCTCCTTGTAGAAAATTAGAGAAAAGATAACTGTAACTTTAGGCCAGCCGCAGCCCACTTGGGCCTCCCTCCAAACCGGCCCACCTAGGCCATCCTCTCCCACAAGCCCAGCTGCCAGGCATCTCACCACCCCCCTCTCTTCTGGGCCGGCCTCTAAGGCCCAGCCGCGCCGCAAGATAACCCTAGCCCGCACCTGGCTCTCCTCCTAGCACCGCCACCAGAGAGCCTCGTTCGCAACCTCCCTCTCTCCCACGATCCCACTCCTCCTCGTTTCCTCGCGCCGCCAGGGAACCGATAGCCCGATCCATCGCTCCCACGAACCCATCTCCTTCCCTCCGGCGCCGCGTTGCCCGATCCCATCCTTCTCTCTCGCTCCCTGCTCGACCTCCTCTTGCCTGATCCATGGCCTCCTCCTCGCCTTGAGAGTCCCGCGCGCCCGATCCCCAGGGTTCGCGCCTGCCTCTGCGCGCGTGTCGCCTCGCCTCGCCTCAGCGCCGCCGTCCTCCATGGCCACAGCCAGCTGAGCTTGGAGCTCCCGCCGCCACCACCTCACCCCCGCGCTGTCAGGCGTCGCCTCCGGCCGAATCCAGTCACCCGTGGCCTCTCCTGGAGCATTGGCCACCCACAGCTCGCTGAAGAGACTCCTCCTCACCGCCTTGTTGTGCACCGAAGGTCTGGGCGCCAGGGACCTGCATCTGCCGAGTCCAACGCCAGCCGGCGCCCCTTCGCTTGACTGCTCCTCTGCCTCATCCTCGGTTGCCCTGTCATGGTTTTGGCTTCAGCAGAGACGTCCATGGCCCGACGCCCGCCGCTGTTGCTTCGTCGCCAGCCTCCTATCCGCGAGATCCGGCGATGCCGGCCACCAGGACCCGATGCTGCTTCCTGCCGCATACCACTACCATCGCTTCCTTGATGTTGCCACCCGGGGTCCTTTGCATTTTGTTCGTTTCGGACCATCAAGACCGGCAAGACCCAGACTCAGAACGCTGAGAACATCTACAAACCAGAAGAACTCAGATGCATCAAGTCCCCGAGGAGACCCGTTTTTCATCAAGTTCGACTACATTGTGACGCGTCAAGTACCTCTACCGCCTTTTTCAGAATCCCGAGAACGCCAAGTAGCTCGACACCCGGCGCCTAGAACGACTATCGACGCAGAAGATCCATGAACAAAAACTGTCAAGTTCGACTACCATCGATGTGCACTTCGCCAATTACCACACCATTTTGGAAGACCCGTGAACCTCAAGTTCTTTGCCATGAACGGTTACAGTGTTGTGGGACCGGCAAGTACCCTCTATGGATCGCCAAGTTCAGCTACCGATGATACATACCACTACCGTCGTCGTGTACCCCACTACTTCCACTACGAACGTCCCGAGAACGTCTACTTCCTCTACTTGGCACCGAACGAGAACCGTCCCGTTTGCACACTTTGAAGGTATAACCCGAGATGACGTCCGTGAAACGAATGCTTGCGATGTTTGAGATGCTCATGTTCGAACCGTGGCCAAGTTGTCATTGCACGTTCCTCCTCGGTTGCCATGCCGTCGACCCATGGGAAACCTGGTATCCGGGATCACCCCACCATCCTCGCATGATCCCTTCATCCACATTTTCTCTTGCACTGACATCTCAATGAGTTGTCGGATCACCCAGAATGTTGCCGTGGCACTATTTCCGTTGTAGTTGCCGTGGCACCCTTTTTGTTCCGCCATGACGACCAAATGCTTCATAATGCTCTTATCAACGTTTTCATAAAATTGCTTAAAACTTGCATATGCCATCCGCATCATGATAATAACATGTAAAATGTTTTACATTGTTGTTTGCTTTAAATTGCTAAATGTATATGGGGTTTTACCGGAATTGTTGTTCGTTGTTTCCGGTCTCATTTAAACTTGCCTAGATAGGTAGTTTTGTTGTGCTTCACCCGTGCCATGTTAATCAACATTTAATATTGTTGGGTACATAAACGAGATCGAACTAAATAACTTGTCGTGGTGTTTCGTCAATATGCACCGTTGCATATTGAGCTCCACTTAATTTGTAGGATTGTTTGTGCACTTTGCCATGCCATGCCTCATTAAACCGGACATGCATCATACTTGTTTGCACATCGTGCCATGATTATGTGATGGTTGTTTACTATGTTGTTTGCTTCTTTCTGGTGTTGCTTCTTCGGGTTGGTTCCGATAACATCGTGTTTGTGAGGAACCGTTCGACTACGTCCGTTTGTCTTCTTCATGGACTCGTTCTTCTTCCTTGCGGGATTTCAGGCAAGATGACCCTACCCTCGAAATCACTTCTATCTTTGCTTGCTAGTTGCTCGCTCTTTTGCTATGCCTATGCTGCGATACCTACCACTTGCTTATCATGCCTCCTATATTGTTGAACCAAGCCTCTAACCCACCTTGTCCTAGCAAATCGTTGTTTGGCTATGTTACCGCTTTGCTCAGCCCCTCTTATAGCATTGTTAGTTGCAGGTGAAGATTGAAGATTGTTCCTTGTTGGAACATGGAGATGTTGTTCCTTGTGGAACATGTTTACTTGTTGGGATATCACAATATATCTTATTTAATTAATGCATCTATATACTTGGTAAAGGGTGGAAGGCTCGGCCTTATGCCTGGTGTTTTGTTCCACTCTTGCCGCCCTAGTTTCCTTCATATCGGTGTTATGTTCCCAGATTTTGCGTTCCTTACGCGGTTGGGCTATTATGGGAACCCCTTGATAGTTCGCCTTGAGTAAAACTCCTCCAGCAATGCCCAACATTGGTTTTACCATTTGCCACCTAGCCTTTTCCTTTCCCTTGGGAGTCGCGCTCCTGAGGGTCATCATTATTTTACCCCCCCCCCCGGGCCAGTGCTCCTCTGAGTGTTGGTCCAACCTGTTAGCTGCCGGTGGCCACCAGGAGCAACTCTGGGCTGGCCAACCCGTACCTAAGACAATCTGAGTGTGCCCTGAGAAAGAGATATGTGCAGCTGCTATCGGGATTTGTCGGCACATTCGGGCGGTGTTGCTGGTTTAGTTTTACCCCGTCGAAATGTCTTGTAGAACCGGGATACCGAGTCTGATCGGAATGTCTCGGGAGGAGGTCTATTCCTTCGTTGACCTGAGAGCTTGTGATGGGCTAAGTTGGGACACCCTGCAGGGATTTGAACTTTCGAAAGCCGTGCCCGCGGTTATGGGCAGATGGGAATTTGTTAATGTCCGGTTGTAGAAAACCTGAAGTTGACCTTAATTAAAAATGCATCAACCGCGTGTGTAACCGTGATGGTCTCTTTCCGGCGGAGTCCGGGAAGTGAACACGGTGTTGGAGTTATGCTTGGAGTAGGGTGCTATAGGATCACTTCTTGATCATAGATTTCTCGATCGTGCTTTGCCTTCTCTTCTCGCTCTCTTTTGCGTATGTTTAGCCACCATATATGATAGTCGCTTGCTGCAGCTCCACCTCATACCTTTACCTTACCCATAAGCTTAAATAGTCTTGATCGCGACGGTGCGAGATTGTTGAGTCCCTGTGACTCACAGATACTTCCAAACCAGTTTGCAGGTGCCGATGAGTCCTTGCAGATGACGCAACCAAGTTTAGGAGGAGCTCGATGAAGATCTTGTCCTTTGTGTTGTTTTGTTCTAGTTGATCAGTAGTGGAGCCCAGTTGGGGTCGATCGAGGACCTTGTCGCATTTGGGGTTCTTCTTTTATTTTGGTTCTGTAGTCGGACCTTGATTGTATCTGGTTAATGTAATGCTTTATCCATGTAATTGTGTGAAGTGGCGATTGTAAGCCAACTATGTATCTTTCCCTTGTGTATTACATGGGTTGTGTGAAGATTACCTCACTTGCGACATTGCTTTCAATGAGGTTATGCCTCTAAGTCGTGCTTCGACACGTGGGAGATATAGCCGCATCGAGGGCGTTACAAGTTGGTAATCAGAGCCTTCCCCGACCATAGGAGCCCCCACTGCTTGATCGTTATTAGCGACCGAGTTGAGTCTAGAAAAATGTTTTGAGTCATTTAGGAATTATATATCGGAGAGTTTAGGAATTCTTTTTACCCCCCAGTCCCTTCATTTCTCTGGTAAGGCATCCTGACGTAGAGTTTTGACTCTTCTCTTCTAAAATTTCACTAAAAAAATTTTAGGATCACGCGGGTATCTTGGAATCGTTCCGATGGTTTTGTGACGAGAACATTGTCTTGGTGCCTCCTGTCAGGGGTTTTGTGGCAGTGTGCCGGGGGGTTGAGCTCCGAGGTGTTGTCGTCATAATTTTATCGTTGCAGTTCTAGAATACCTGAGTTTAGTACGCCGACATCGAAAATCTCTTTTATGCAGTTGTTGGTGAGATAACCTCGACGCCACCCAGTACTGGGGCGGGAGTTCGGGAGTATCGCCATAACTTGTATAACGAATGCTTTTCGAAGGTTGAGGTAGATGGTTTCCGAAGTTTTTCTCGGTTATGTGTTGAAGGATGGATACAACTGGATGTGGGATTTGCTAGTTTGGGTGAGATATTATGCTTCCCCTGTATCCCCAACACCTGATTGCATAACCGGAAAGGTTCGGGAGTTTCATAGGTGGGAATTCAAGTAGCTCTTAGGATATCTTTCCGACAGATGTATGATATGAAATTGGGGTTCGGCGTCTAGCGGTCCGCCTATTCACGGTTGGTTTTACAGTGGTCTCGTTGTGTCTTAAAGAGTCCTTGGCTATGCCGACTCGGGGATGCTTCGTATGTCATATGCACTGTCTTGTACATGATGGTGCTGTACGATCGAGCCCGTGTAGGCCCCACCACGAAAACTTCGGACGAAATCTCTATCATATGTTTGTTCCGGCTTATTCTGCAAGCCAATCCTTTGTTTTTGTTTTGAGTTGTGGTATTCAAGTTGCTTCGAAGTCAAATGTTGATTCAATACCTTTCCTAAGCGGTGTTCTCATGTGAATATCAATCCTTCTTGATCATCGGGTTTGTCGTGTTTATCCTTTTCAACCAGCGTGTCTCTCTTCAAGTGGATCCGATCACTTCAACATTCGCAAGATCAATTATCAGTTCTTCTCAACGGTGTTCGTTTCATCCATCCCAAATTGTCTTTGTTTTCCCGCCCACCCACCCTTGTTTCGTCAAGGACTCGGATTTTCTTAGTCAAGTATCCATCTTATTGGTTATGAAGTCTCTCCATTCTTCTCCATCAATGTTCTTATCCGGTGATTCTCAGGAAGATTCTAATGGAGCTTCAAGTTTGTCATTCTTCATTCTTTTCATCTTCAATGAATTCAATTCAAGCTTTTGGTGTTGATCATATCCTTTCCTTGTTTCAGAAGTTTTATCATACCGGTGCACCTCATAATCATCCACTTCTCGCTATTCAATTGTTCCGGAGTGCTCAAGATATCTCGAAGATTCGTGTTTACACTCTGCTTTCATTCTAACTCTTTCGAGGATGTTATCTTTTTCAAGCCATTTAATTCAACTGGTGCTTTCTCTCTTAAATCATTTCAACGGTGTATCTTTTGAGTGGGCCCTAACCCACAGGTCTTTTTCCAGGATCTTACCTGACTCTTCCAATTCTCCCGGAGTAGTCTCAAATTCATTTCAAAGTTTGACGTAAGAATGATTTATCATCAGTCAAATGTTTTCTCCAAGATCTATCAAATTCTTTTCATCATTGGCTCAACCTTTTCTATTTTCATTCTGGAGTGCATCAACGATTCATGGTGGTGTTTCTCGTCGTCACTCTCAACATTTGAAGACCGAAGAAGAGTTTCTCTTTAATCTTGCTCCATTCTCTTCAAAGATTCGTGATTCTAGCTGGTTGCCATCATCTCATAATTTTCTTCGGTTGTGAGAATTCTTTTCATCTATCCGGAGCAATTCAAGAGTCTTCTCAGTTTGATTATCCGGAGTCCATCAATTCAGGTTTATTCATTCTCAGCTTTTAGTTATCGTTCTCTTAATCTTACCGGTGCATCGATCAATTATCCTCTAACCAGTTCTTGATCTCTTCATTCTCATGTAACCAAATCCTCTCAAGCATCTTTCGCTCATTTGCTAATCCTTCCCGGTGTTTCTATATGTTTTATTCGTTCTTTTTCATTTCTTATGGTGGTTCTTCCAGATTACTCTTCCTTGTCAATTTATTCGTTGTCAATTCTACCAGTGGTTCATAGAAGACCTTCCCAAGTTGGCGCTATATCTATCTTAATACTTTCTTCGAGAATAAGTAGTATGTCAAATCCGCTGCTTGTCATCAATTTAATTGGTGAAGGATACGCATAATGTAATTCTTCTCCTTGTTTCACCCAAGTGATTAATTCCTTATCCCGGAGGCTCATCAAATTTTTTGATCTCATTTGTTTATCTTCCTTTTCCCGGAGTTCCAAGTTCTCTCAATTATTTCATCGCGAAGATCCATCAAATCATTGCAAGGATTCACCTTGTGTTTTCGACCTCTCTTCCCTTTCGTTTGATCATTTCTTTTGTTACCGGAGTTCTTCATGAAGGTTCTACATGATGGTTCATCAAGGATTTAATTCCTTCTCGAAGTGTTCATCGAGATTCTTTTCTAAGGAGCTTAAGTTTCTTCATCTTGCAATCCGGAGTGCAACTCTTTCTTCCGTATCATTGGAGGTGGTATTATGTCATTCTTGATAATTTGAGTTCATGTTTCATGTTCCACATGTTGTTAAGAATGAGGTATTTTAAATCCATCAATCCCTTCATTGGAATTAACTTGGGCTATATTTCACCTAAAACCGTCCCTAAGGATTGTTGCTATTTATGGTGCTCATATAGGACCCAAGTTCTTCTTTCATCCTTCCGGTGAAATAAGCTTTCTCGTCTCCTTGTTCTTATCAATCCAATTCTTCTTCCCGTGAGTGGCAGGTTGTCACCTCAAAAATTTGAGATGTACTCCACAAGACCATATCAAGCTTATCCTTTCGTTGTTGGTTTTCCAACAACTTCACTCGACCCGTTTCCTAAGGATGCCTTCTCAAGCTCTCTTGTGGCATAAGTTGGTTTTTTCTTCACAATTCTCCTATTTCAATTATCTATCTTCTATTCTTTCGTTCCGGAGGCACTGCGATGTTGTTCTTTTCAACCTTCATCTCGTGTTGTCTAAGATCATGTCCTTTTCGTGCTTATCCATTTAACCGGAGTGTTGTGCATTCTGCTCAAGTTCTTTTCGTCTTATCAAGTTTCATATCTCTTTTCTACCGGAGTGCTGTCCGAATTTGTTCTTCATTGTCCCTCTTTTCTAACGGAGTGTTTTCAACTTCGTTCATATCCGTTGTATTCTTTTTTCGAAATGGCTTAACCTCTCATGGTTCGTGGTTTCACTCATTTTTCAAAGAAGCAACTTAGTTTTACCTCTTCTCTTTCTTTTCCGTTGTCCCTCCGGTGCCATTCTAGATCTCGGGACGAGATCCTCTCGTAGTGGTGGAGTGTTGTGACGCCCCAAGACCGGAGCTTCAGATGCCTTCCGTGGTTTCCGGGTTTCGTTGTGTGTTTTGTTTCGTCTGTTGCATTCATTTTTGCATCATGTGCATTGTCATTTTCATGCATGTTGTTTTGTTGCATTCTCCATGTGTGGTTCTTGCACCGTCACTCCTCCTTCCCTCCCCTTTCTTCCATTTCTACAAGTGCCATTTTCCCCTTCTCTTTTGATGTTCATCTCTTCCCCAATATTCTAACACCATGTACCTAGCCTCTCTGTCAAATTTCATCTCGTTTGAAATTGTTTTGGTTAGGGTTAAAAAATGGTTCAAGTTTGAATTAAATTCAAACTTGAATTATTTTTACTTCCTTTAAAAATCTCCAAACCAATTTTGTTAAATAGGGCATGAATTCAGGGTCATGAGGATATTTTTATATTTCTCATGCACCTCTCCTTTTCCCATGTGCTTTTCTCTTTATTTTCTCCTTGTAGAAAATTAGAGAAAAGATAACTGTAACTTTAGGCCAGCCGCAGCCCACTTGGGCCTCCCTCCAAACCGGCCCACCTAGGCCATCCTCTCCCACAAGCCCAGCTGCCAGGCATCTCACCACCCCCCTCTCTTCTGGGCCGGCCTCTAAGGCCCAGCCGCGCCGCAAGATAACCCTAGCCCGCACCTGGCTCTCCTCCTAGCGCCGCCACCAGAGAGCCTCGTTCGCAACCTCCCTCTCTCCCACGACCCCACTCCTCCTCGTTTCCTCGCGCCGCCAGGGAACCGATAGCCCGATCCATCGCTCCCACGAACCCATCTCCTTCCCTCCAGCGTCGCACTACCCGATCCCATCCTTCTCTCTCGCTCCCTGCTCGACCTCCTCTCGCCCGATCCATGGCCTCCTCCTCGCCTTGAGAGTCTCGCGCGCCCGATCCCCAGGGTTCGCGCCTGCCTCTGCGGGCGCGTCGCCTCGCCTTGCCTTAGCGCCGCCGTCCTCCATGGCCACAGCCAGCCGAGCTCGGAGCTCCCGCCGCCACCACCTCACCCCCGCGCTGTCAGGCGTCGCCTCTGGCCGAATCGAGCCACCCGTGGCCTCTCCTGGAGCATTGGCCGCCCACAGCTCGCCGGAGAGACTCCTTCTCACCGCCTTGTTGTGCACCGAAGGTCTGGGCGCCAGGGACCTGCAGCGGCCGAGTCCAACGCCAGCCGGCGCCCCTTCGCTTGACTGCTCCTCTGCCTCATCCTCGGTTGCCCTGTCATGGTTTTGGCTTCAGCAGAGACGTCCATGGCCCGACGCCCGCCGCTGTTGCTTCGTCGCCAGCCTCCTATCCGCGAGATCCGGCGATGCCGGCCACCAGGACCCGATGCTGCTTCCTGCCGCATACCACTACCATCGCTTCCTTGATGCTGCCACCCGGGGTCCTTTGCATTTTGTTCGTTTCGGACCATCAAGACCGGCAAGACCCAGACTCAGAACGCTGAGAACATCTACAAACCAGAAGAACTCAGATGCGTCAAGTCCCCGAGGAGACCCGTTTTTCGTCAAGTTCGACTACATTGTGACGCGTCAAGTACCTCTACCGCCTTTTTCAGAATCCCAAGAACGCCAAGTATCTCGACACCCGGCGCCTAGAACGACTACCGACGCAGAAGACCCATGAACAAAAACCGTCAAGTTTGACTACCATCGACGTGCACTTCGCCAATTACCACACCATTTTGGAAGACCCGTGAACCTCAAGTTCTTTGCCATGAACGGGTACAGTGTTGTGGGACCGGCAAGTACCCTCTCTGGATTGCCAAGTTCAGCTACCGATGACACATACCACTACCGTCGTCGTGTACCCCGCTACTTCCACTACGAACGTCCCGAGAATGTCTACTTCCTCTACTTGGCACCGAACGAGAACCGTCCCGTTTGCACACTTCGAAGGTATAACCCGAGACGACGTCCGTGAAACGAATGCTTGCGATGTTTCAGATGCTCATGTTCGAACCGTGGCCGAGTTGTCATTGCACGTTCCTCCACGGTTGCCATGCTGTCGACCCATGGGAAACCCAGTATCCGGGATCACCCCACCATCCTCGCATGATCCCTTCATCCACATTTTCTCTTGCACCGACATCTCAATGAGTTGTCGGATCACCCGGAATGTTGCCGTGGCACTATTTCCGTTGTAGTTGCCGTGGCACCCTTTTTGTTCCGCCATGACGACCAAATGCTTCATAATGCTCTTATCAACATTTTCATAAAATTGCTTAAAACTTGCATATGCCATCCGCATCATGATAATAACATTTAAAATGTTTTACATTGTTGTTTGCTTTAAATTGCTAAATGTATATGGGGTTTTACCGGAATTGTTGTTTGTTTTTTCCGGCCTCATTTAAACTTGCCTAGATAGGTAGTTTTGTTGTGCTTCACCCCTTGCCATGTTAATCAACATTTAATATTGTTGGGTACATAAACGAGATCGAACTAAATAACTTGTCGTGGTGTTTCGTCAATATGCACCGTTGCATATTGAGCTCCACTTAATTTGTAGGATTGTTTGTGCACTTTGCCATGCCATGCCTCATTAAACCGGACATGCATCATACTTGTTTGCGCATCGTGCCATGATTATGTGATGGTTGTTTACTATGTTGTTTGCTTCTTTCCGGTGTTTCTTCTTCGGGTTGGTTCCGATAACGTCGTGTTTGTGAGGAACCGTTCGACTACGTCCGTTCGTCTTCTTCATGGACTTGTTATTCTTCCTTGCGGGATTTCAGGCAAGATGACCCTACCCTCGAAATCACTTCTATCTTTGCTTGCTAGTTGCTCGCTCTTTTGCTATGCCTATGCTGCGATACCTACCACTTGCTTATCATGCCTCCTATATTGTTGAACCAAGCCTCTAACCCACCTTGTCCTAGCAAACCGTTGTTTGGCTATGTTACCGCTTTGCTCAGCCCCTCTTATAGTGTTGTTAGTTGCAGGTGAAGATTGAAGATTGTTCCTTGTTGGAACATGGAGATGTTGTTCCTTGTGGAGCATGTTTACTTGTTGGGATATCACAATATATCTTATTTAATTAATGCATCTATATACTTGGTAAAGAGTGGAAGGATCGGCCTTATGCCTGGTGTTTTGTTCCACTCTTGCCGCCCTAGTTTCCGTCATATCGGTGTTATGTTCCCGGATTTTGCGTTCCTTACGCGGTTGGGCTATTATGGGAACCCCTTGACAGTTCGCCTTGAGTAAAACTCCTCCAGCAATGCCCAACATTGGTTTTACCATTTGCCACCTAGCCTTTTCCTTTCCATTGGGAGTCGCGCTCCTGAGGGTCATCATTATTTTACCCCCCGGGCCAGTGCTCCTCTGAGTGTTGGTCCAACCTGTAGCTGCCGGTGGCCACCAGGGGCAACTCTGGGTTGGCCTACCCGTACCTAAGCCAATCTGAGTGTGCCATGAGAAAGAGATATGTGCAGCTCCTATCGGGATTTGTCGGCACATTCGGGCGGTGTTGTTGGTTTAGTTTTACCCTGTCGAAATGTCTTGTAGAACCGGGATACCGAGTCTGATCGGAATGTCTCGGGAGGATCTATTCCTTCGTTGACCGTGAGAGCTTGTGATGGGCTAAGTTGGGACACCCCTACAGGGATTTGAACTTTCGAAAGCCGTGCCCGCAGTTATGGGCAGATGGGAATTTGTTAATGTCCGGTTGTAGAAAACCTGAAGTTGACCTTAATTAAAAATGCATCAACCGCGTGTGTAACCGTGATGGTCTCTTTCCGGCGGAGTCCGGGAAGTGAACACGGTGTTAGAGTTATGCTTGGCGTAGGTTGCTATAGGATCACTTCTTGATCATAGATTTCTCGATCGTGCTTTGCCTTCTCTTCTCACTCTCTTTTGCATATGTTTAGCCACCATATATGCTAGTCGCTTGCTGCAGCTCCACCTCATACCTTTACCTTACCCATAAGCTTAAATAGTCTTGATCGCGAGGGTGCGAGATTGTTGAGTCCCCGTGATTCACAGATACTTCCAAACCAGTTTGCAGGTGCCGATGAGTCCTTGCAGATGACGCAACCAAGCTCAGGAGGAGCTCGATGAAGATCTTGTCCTTTGTGTTGTTTTGTTCTAGTTGATCAGTAGTGGAGCCCAGTTGGGGTCGATCGAGGACCTTGTCGCATTTTGGGTTCTTCTTTTATTTTGGTTCCGTAGTCGGACCTTGATTGTATCTAGTTGATGTAATGCTTTATTCATGTAATTGTGTGAAGTGGCGATTGTAAGCCAACTATGTATCTTTCCCTTATGTATTACATGGGTTGTGTGAAGATTACCTCACTTGCGACATTGCTTTCAATGCGGTTATGCCTCTAAGTCGTGCTTCGACACGTGGGAGATATAGCCGCATCGAGGGTGTTACAGAGAAGTGCTTAGCTTTGGGTTCAATCTTGCGGTGTCCTTTCCCAGTGACAGTAGGGGCAGCAAGGCACGTATTGTATTGTTGCCATCGAGGATAACAAGATGGGGTTTTCTTCATATTGCATGAGTCTATCCCTCTACATCATGTCATCTTGCTTAAGGCGTTACTCTGTTTTTAACTTAATACTCTAGATGCATGCTGGATAGCGATCGATGAGTGGAGTAATAGTAGTAGATGCAGGCAGGAGTCGGTCTACTTGTCTCGGACGTGATGCCTATATACATGATCATACCTAGATATTCTCATAACTATGCTCAATTCTGTCAATTGCTCAACAGTAATTTGTTCACCCACCGTAGAATACTTATGCTCTCGAGAGAAGCCACTAGTGAAACCTATGGCCCCCGGGTCTATCTTTATCATATTGATCTCCTACTACTTAGTTATTTCCTTTGCTATTTACTTTGCCTTTATTTTACTTTGCATCTTTATCATAAAAATACCAAAAATATTATCTTATCATATATATCAAATCTCACTCTCGTAAGTGGCCTTATAGGGATTGACAACCCCTATTTGCGTTGGTTGCGAGGATTTATTTGTTTTGTGCAGGTACGAGGGACTCGCGCGTAGCCTCCTACTAGATTGATACCTTGGTTCTCAAAAACCGAGGGAAATACTTACGCTACTTTGCTGCATCATCACTTCCTCTTCGGGGAAAACCAACGCAGTGCTCAAGAGGTAGCAGTGATGCAAAATCTAGAGTGGATTGGAATTACCTTAAGCAGATGATGCAAAAGCTTGGCTTCGCTCGCCGTTGGGTTGACTGGATAATGACATGTGTGACCCCGATGAGATACTCTGTAAAATTCAATGGAGCTATCTTGGATTCATTTGCACCGTCGTGTGGCCTTCGGCAAGGTGATTCACTATCCCCTTATTTGTTCTTATTTGTTGCTGATGGCCTCTCTGCACTTATTAATCAGAGCACTGAGGATGGCAAGTTATAGCTGTCGGCGTTCTGAAAACGGGGGTACCCAGACTTGCCTGCCTGCGGCCCACGACGTGGCTCCATCGACGGCCTGGTACGGCCCACCTTCAGCATCAACAACTCAAGACCCTCGCGAGGGGCCAAGCACCGCGAGGCGGACGACACCAAGACCTCCAGAAGGAGCGGCCTCCTCAGGCCGGCTCCTGAGGGGCGGAGATTTCTATGCAAGCCTCACCTCACGAGGCTCAGGTGACGTGAGCCATGATGACCAAGGCCAGGCGGGCGCCAGCGGAAGTCGGACAATAGTTTCCTCTTTGGTGCTAAGGAGGCAAACGCATGCGCGGAGTCCCGAGGAATTAGCCAAAGGTTTCCATTCCCATGCAACAAGACCAAGACCGCCAGGACGGCAAGATGGAGGTCATTGCCGAGCCCACCACGGTGTCACGACCAGAGGCTTTGCAGGCGAAGACTACTTTTGTCAGGATAAGATGTACTAGTTGTCTCCCTTCTAATTTGGCCATTGTGGGATCCCTTCTCGCCTTCATTAGGGAAGAGGACCAAGGCCACTATAAATAGGACCTAGCCATCATCATAGGAGGGAGAGGACGGGCGGAACCCAGATCAGATTGAGATCGTTCTCTCCCTCACCAGCTCAAGAACACACCTCGTGAGATTGTTCTTCCACTATACTAGTTCATCCTCAGCCCACCTCGAGGCCAATCCACCACAAAGCATAAGTAGGGTTTTACACCGCAAGGTGGCCCGAACCTGGGTAAACTGTTGTGTCCCATTTCCTTTCTGTTCATCGAGCTAGGCCGTGAGATTGGCAAGTAGGCAGACTGGGGAGGTTGAGTTCTTCACACACACCCCAGAGTTCGAATCTATCAAGGGTCTGCGGAGCCCGAAATCCGACAATCGCCAATAGAAACCAGTCTTTAAAGCAAATGCTGAAGAAGCTAATCTTGTTGGGATCATACTGGATAAATATGCAGCTGCTACTGGGCAACTCCTGAATCCCACAATATGCTCTATGCTGTTTGGGAACTCCTGCCCTAATGATACTATGGAAGTTTTAAAAGATATCTGCTGCAAGTCACTTCAAGTGGGTTTGAGGAGAAGTATTTGGGCCTACCCACTCCCGATGGCAGAATGTCAAAAGGGAAATTCCGGAATCTACAGGTAAAAATGTGAGAGCGGCTGTTTGCGTATGATGGCCATACCACGCAAGCTAGCAAGGAAGTTCTCATTAGGGCGGTTGCGCAGTCCATCCCGACGTACATTATGAGCGTGTTTAAACTTCCTATTAAACTTTGCGATGATTTATCGCATGATTCGCCATTACTATTGGGGTGTGGAGAAGGGCAAGAGAAAGACCCACTAGTATGCTTGGAATAAAATGACTCAGCCTAAGAAGCAAGGGGGGTTAGGCTTCAAAGATTTTCACATGTTTAATCAAGCTTTGTTGGATCGCCAAGCTTGGAGAATTCTTGAGTATCCGAGCTCGTTATGTGCTAGACTATTAAAAGCAAAATATTTTCCCAATGGGCAGTTCTTGGATACAGTCTTTTCTGGAAATCCATCACCTACTTGGCAAGCGATCACCCATGGCCTAGAACTCTTGAAAAAGGCATGGTATGGAGGATTGGCACTGGCTAGCAAGTTCGGGTATGGTGGGATCGCTGGGTGGCGCGTGAACCTACAGGTGGACTGATCTCCACGCTGGGTAGATGCCGCCTTAAGTGGGTCTCGGAGCTTATGGATTTTCATTGCAACTGGGACTTGTAGAAGCTACAACAGTACTTCCTCCCGGTGGACATTGTCGAGATATTGAAAATTCATCCGCCCCCTCGATTTGGGGAGGATTTTCTAGCTTGGCCGCCTGAAAGAAGTGGTATATTTTCTGTTCGTAGTGCGTATAAACTTGCTAGTGATGAAGCCTCAAACCATCAGGAGCATTCTTCAAGCTTTCTCCGGATGATACGAGAGCAAGTTAGAATCACGTATGGAAAAGTTTGGTACCCCCCAAGGTTCAGAGCTTCGCATGGAGATTGACTACTGATTCTTTAGCGAACTGGACCAACAAAGTTAAATGCAAGATGGAAGTGTCGCCTTTATGTCCAGTGTGCGGCAGGGAAGAGGAGGATTCGTTCCATGTCTTCTGCTCCTGTAATCATGTTGTGATCCTATGGAAAATGATGGCAAAGGTGTGGGACCTCCCTTCCAGGCCCATGCTAAAACCAGTGGGGCCTTACTAGTTCATCCATCTCTTAGCTGAGATAAATGAGGAAGGCAGAGCTTTTGTGATGATGCTGTTTTGGAGGATTTGGTTTGTTCTAAATGAGTTGGTGCACTCTAAAAAGCCACCCCAATGGAAGTATCTGTCTGTTTCCTTGTTAGTTACCTCTCTTCACTGTATGCACTTAATACCAACCCTAGCAATGATCCAATCAAGGGCAAGGCGATATTGGTTCCAGGTCTCAAGAAGTGCCATATAAGACTCCAGTCAGATGTGGTTGCAGATGCACTAAGGGTGAAGCCGGGCTTTGGCCGGGTGAAATTAAATACTGACGCTTCAGTGCTGGGAGAGGAGGCAGGATGTGGAATGATATTGAGGGACCATGAGGGGTCCATAATCTTTAGCTCCTATATACACATATATATGGGTGTAATGATGTCCTTGAAGCTGAACTACTAGCTCTAAAAGGGGGATATCTCTGGCAATTCAGTGGAGCATGTTCCCTATAGATATAGAATCAGATTATCTACAAGCAGTCCAGATGATAGTTGGAGGCTCTAGCAACAAGTCCAAATATGTGTTCATCATGAAGAAGATCATCAGTACTATGGAGGAAAGAAGCTCTTGCATTACTCATTCTTGTCGTTGCTGTAATTTGGCTAGTCATTCTCTGTCTAATTTTAGGAGAATACAACACCGAACGGTGGTTTGGCTTGGCTCTGGCTCGGAAGTAGTCAGAGATATTGTAGAACGAGAATGTAATCCTGTAAACTGTGCTGAGTAATGCAAAGATCTTCGATTCACAAAAAAAGGAAGGACAAAGGAACAGAGTGAAAGAGTTTTCAAGAAACTGGTGATTCACAAGGCTCTCCAGGTATTCACAAAAGAAGAAAGGTTGTCCAAGTCGCCCCATGTTTCTGCCTCAAGGAGCACCCCTTGCATCTCCGCGGTGGTAGTATTGGGTGGTGCACCCCATCGCCCTCCCTGTCAACACCCGACGTATGAGTGCACAACCCTCGTCGTCGTCTTCCAAGTAACCACTTCACCCATATGACCAACACAGCAAAACAAATCGCCAGATGTAGCTTTTACATGTGTTGGTCGTAGGCCGCCGCGGCACCACCCTCTCGTTGTCGCGTCGCCGCTTCCATCAGCTGAAGATATGAGGACTATGCACGATCTAGGACACCAATTTGATGGAGAGAGATACATGGCCCACAAGGGATGCCGCTTTCGTTGTGTCAGAATTATTCATAGGGTGGCCTCAGTTTTATTTTTCTTACTTGGAAGGCTAGCACCACATCAGGTAGTGTCGCCTAGCACATGTTGATGGACATAATTCATCGCCGCGTCCCTTTGCATCTGGCCTTGAGTTTTTCCCCAGCGACTGGTCAATACGATAGTAACCAACGAGCTAGTCACCATTAGCGAAGAGTTTGGTGAACTACATCGACGATGTGAGCAAGAAGTACACGGCAGTCCCTTGCATTGGTGCTGAGTTTCTTCCCTACATCGAGGCCGATTAAGGTGACAAGTAGCGAGTGAGCCGGCTGTCGTTAACGAAGAGTGTTGTGACTTGTCGTGTCAAGGTTACCCCTGCACATTGAAGCATCTATACTAGTTATAAGAACACGACGAATTATGTGCACACATCCGCGGGGTTGGAAGGAGGGAACAACATCACGAACAACAAAATTTGCAGCCCACATAATTGGCCATGAAAGGTATACAACTTTTTATTGGGTATCCACTCACTAACGCCCCTTGCTATGTCCAACGTTTCTCCATAGGACCAAATCGTGTCCACAAATGATGTGTGCTCTATGAAGCACGCCAACGACAACAGATTGGTTCACTATGAGTACGAGGCGGTAGTGAAATTAGGTATACACACATTTCTATTATGTTTATTAGACCAGGGACGTGTGGTATTTTACCTCGCGCTGAAGCATCTATACTAGTAGAGTTAGGTGTCCACAAATGATGTGGATATGTACATTATCTGACACTGATCCGAGACTATTGCCTTACTTGGGGATCTTGTTGAAATAAAACAGATGTTCAACTTCTCAGAAGCCAAAGAAAGGCCTTACGTTTAGATTCATTTCCTTTATTGCCAAGGGCTTGGCTTATCAGAATTGATAGGATAATTCCTTGGGCTTGGTTACTCTGCTCCCTTACAAAATAAAGAACCTTTCCATGTGGTTTGACTTTAATCTGACTCTGTTTATTAGGATTCCTGTGTTTTTCCTATTCGTGTGAACCAAACACCTAACTCTGCAAAAGTCCTATGTTTACCAATCCTCTGTTTCACACATGTATTCCTATTCAATTCCTGTGTTTTTTCCTTCTTTGCTTCTTTAGAATCCTGTTGAGAGGCCGAAGTCTACAAATTCCTACGTTTTCCAATCCTCTGTTTTACACATGTATTCCTATCCAATTCTTGCTTTTTTTCCTTTCCCGCATTTTTAGAATCATGTAAGCCAAAGGAGCCCCAAGTCTGCAAAATTCCTATGTTTTCCGATCCTCTGGTTTTACACAAGCATTCATAATCCCTGTGTTTTTAGGATCCGTGAGCCAAAGGAGGTCTTACATGATGCAGTAGATCCGCCTTCTCAAGACCTCACAAACAACAATTTCTCTTCCCCATCAAACCCTAATTACCTACCACCTTCCATAGAGAGTATACTATACAAGTGGATGATGGGGATGGTGGCGGCGGTTTACACGGGGAGAGGAAGAAGCCGAAGGAGATGGAACCTTCTTGCAAGAAATCGGTGGAAGTGGGTCCGCCCCTACAACTCATCAAATCCGCCTTCTTTTATGTTATGCGTTGTACCTGCAAGGAGTTCAAGGGGAAAGCATTAGTCCTATCCAGACCGGTTAATTCTAGAACTATAAATAAGGGGCCAGGATCTTCTATGTGCTTCTAAATGCAAGCATACTCTGCTTATCAACTATGTTTGCCTAACTAGACGCGTTGAAGCATCTATACTAGTCTTATTCTTATAACTAGACGATGCCCTGCGTGATTGCTGCGAGAATCTTGCTAAAAATGAAGTGCTAAATAAACTAAGACAATGCAAGAGTATTATGCATGACTAAGTTCATAAAAAACATGCATACATGAGTTGATGAGATGCCATGCTTGCATGAATGAATAAATTAATGCATAAAAGTAACTCATGACTACAAGCATGACTTGATGATGTACTAGCATTGTTGCATGAAGAGGAAAATTAGATAGTGGGTTGCAACTATTTAAGAACTAGATGATACCCCGCACGTTGTTGCGGGAATATTTTGTAATATATCTCAATGTGATTCATTGTATGAAACATATATAAAAGGATAGAACTGAAACTACATATACTTTATTATGTTGGATCACTATATAGTTGTAAAATGTTTATTAAATATAAATAGAAAAATAGAATAGAATTCGCATGTTGAGATAGGTCTTTTTTCATGCAAGTTTCATGATGATGTGGTATGTTTGCATGTTGAGAGAAATAGTTAGTGAAGGCTAGCTATTTAGATATAGAATGATGTGACATGCTTGCATGTTGAGAAAAATAGTTAATGATGGCTAGCTATTTAGATATAGAAGATACATTAATAAAGAAACCGTGGCCAAAATAATGGACGGTGAGATGCCGCGAGGCACACATTTGGTCCGGCACGAATCATAACGTGACCACCAAACGGGGTGTGAGCGAAATCAAGGGCAAAGACAGGCAAAACCCCGTCCAACACACTCTCCTCCTCCGCTTGCTCCGTTTCCCCCAAATCTGCCGCACGACCCAAACAAAACCCTTGCGGCGGCGACCCACCCCATCTCCGGCGGCCAAGCGGAATGGAGCGCTCGGCGGCGGGCGCCTCGTACCAGCGCTTCCCACGCGTGCGGATCCGCGAGCTCAAGGACGAGTACGCCAAGTTCGAGCTCAAGGACACCGACGCGAGCATGGCCAACGCCCTCCGCCGCGTCATGATCGCCGAGGTCCCCACCGTCGCCATCGACCTCGTCGAGATCGAGAGCAACTCCTCCGTCCTCAACGACGAGTTCCTCGCGCACCGCCTCGGCCTCATCCCGCTCACCTCCTCCGCCGCCATGTCCATGCGCTTCTCCCGCGACTGCGACGCCTGCGACGGGGACGGCTCCTGCGAGTACTGCTCCGTCGAGTTCCACCTCGCCGCCCGCGCCACCGACTCCGGCCAGACGCTCGAGGTCACCTCCACCAAGGACCTCCGCTCCACCGACCCCAAGGTCTGCCCTGTCGACCAGCAAAGGGAGTACCAGCAGGCCCTCGGCAACGTCGACGCCTACGAGCCCGATGCTGCCGGTGACCACAGGCAAGTCGCGCTCTCCGTTTCGGCCCATTCTGTCAATCTGTATTCTTTATTTCCTATTATTAAACCCCCAAGTATTGATGAAATGACAACCTCTGCCTGATCACAGAACCCAACTAACCCTAGTTAGCCATTATACAAGCAGCTTATCTGTATGATGAATTCCTAATTCAGCTATCTGTCTCTGTCTCGGCAACGTCGACGTCTACGCGCTCGATGCTACCGGAGACCATATAGCATGAGGTACTTCAAATAGTGCAGTGAAAGTTTATTCTCGTCACTGCACTATTTGAAGTACCTCATGCTCGTCATCGTATCTGTAGATGATTCAATTTGATGGTTAATTTGTATCGAAAGGTCTCAATTACACTTTCACGACATTGTCCCTGCGTTCATTCTTGTATTTTAAATCAGCATTCTGCTACTAGCAGTCTAACAGCGCATGTAATTCAATCATGCTCAACCAGGTCTCAGTTTCAGATTAAAAGCTCTGCGTGTGCTACAGTTGCTCATAGGTTCAGTTGGTAGGAGGCCAAAGCGCCAGCATTTTACTTTATCTATGCCAAAATGCTAGTCGTCCTCACTTACACTACCGCCTGCTTTCACTACATTCAAATTGCAATGACTCAAGTGAAACTATATTTGTATCGTTGTACAACATCTTGAAGTGTGATCGGCATTAAGACGAAGGCATATATTTATTTAGCCAAAGCAATCTTGTATTGTTGATTCCAATGAACACTTATTTTTGTATCCTTCAACTGTATCTGAACTAAACCAGCACTTCCTAGTAATAACGTTGCTATCTCTGAATTCTGAAGATGGCATATTCCTGCTAACATTGAAATTTGGAAATTTGTCATACTAATCCATTAGACATTTTCTTTGTGTGGAAGTATTGATAATGTCATGTAATCTAACATTTGAATAGATCATTTATGTACAGAGTTCAATAGCTTTATTGGTTGTGTAAACCTCTTCGAACACTTTGTTTGTTAGACGTTTAGTACACATGGATGCTCTGTTAAATCACATTCTGTATTTCCGTCGGAATCACTGAGAAGATATAAATGTACTGCAACATCAGGTTCTCGATCTCTTTCATGGCATGTAGTTCAGGTAGCATAAAATACGTCGATCTCTTGTTTCGATTGTCATGTTCAGTGCTTTTGTTGAAGCCTCCGAAAATTTGTGTCCAGTGAAACTTATAAATTGTTTATCCTTGTTGGATATGCACATTCTATGCTTGTCTAGATACCTTTCTGGGTTATATACATACTACATGGTCGTTATTGTGCATCCTTTGCGCAGAGAAATTATTTACTTTAGACATTGATATCACTTTTAGAAAAAGGAGGGAGCAACAAGAGGTTGTAAAAGAGAGACAGAAAAGAAGCTACCATGCAATTTCCTTTTACTTTTCAATAACGTAAACAGACGAGCTTGATGGCGGCCTAAGGCGAGCACCACCCGCTCTAGCGCCTAGGCGACGCCTAAGCGCATAAGGCGGGCATATTTGTAAGGCGCTGCCAGGGCGCCTTACTTATCGCCTAAGCGTCCAAGGCAGGACGCCTTAAAAACAATGCTACACAGTAGAGCCTAAGTTGTGCGTGCCTTTTGCCATGAGGTTATATTATAACTCGTACCCTAGTGTTCATCACCTCGTTGTTCCATGGTGCTCATCCATATGCCGCAAGTTTATCTGCCTATAATCTGCTCAATTTTCCATTTTCCATCAAAGTGTACAGATTGTAATGCTTATATTGGGACTTGGGAGTACCACTAAATCTGAGAATGTTTGGGGAACTGAACTAAACCTCAACTGAACCCGCATGATCAATTTGGGCAAACCAAACCTAACTAATCCTCTTTAATTGTTATTTAAACCCAAACCAAACTGAACCACGTCCTCACTCCACCTAAACTGAACTGAACCTATGGCTGAAACCATGGTTTTAGCCAATGGGTAAACAACAGTTCCATACCATGTTGCCTCCTACGTTCATGGCAAATGGCCTGGTGCTGCTCCCAGCTCTCTGCCTTCGTGAACAGCTTGTAAAGGAGTGGTTGAGCGGGGCAGTGGTGAGCAGAGCGATGCACCTCATGTGCCGGCGCCGCCCGTTCTCGTCAGTGCGGCGGGTCGTACATGCGCGTGACCGCCGTCGCGCTTCCGAGAGCTGAGCATGATCTTCAGCTGCTCCCACAAGGGTGTTGCCGGCGCCGGCGCCGCTGGACGACTCTCCTTGGATGCGGCATTGTGGCTCAGCGTCGCGGGGGCGGGGACGCCGGGACGGCGAGAGGTGGCGGCGGTGGCTACAGGAACGGGGAAAGAGTGAGTTGTCGAGCAGACCTACGAAGTTCGAACGAACCTCGGGAACCGTTTTGGAATCATGGTTTGAGCCTGGTTGGAAATTGAACGGTTTAAGCCCATACCTGACCACACCCACCTATTAATCACACGAAACTGAACCAAACCAAATTGTTAGCAGATACAACCCATTAACGACCAAACCAAAGAAGCCCACATGATTAAACTGAACCAATACACCCGGTTATACGAAAACCATCCCCAGGTTTAAGTACCACTCTGTATGTCACATGTATCTTTCCTTCTCTTCTACAGTAAGTTAACCAATTCATTTTCATTTGTAAGCAGTTAAAGAAAAGAAAGGCGCCTTTTTTTGTACATTCTTCTTTTCCCTCTTCTTTCATTCCATCATAATGGGGCATTATGAAGGGAAGTACTGAGCATTTGGTTATTAGCTGATCTTGCATATTAATTGTACACACTAATCTTATGTGGGACAACACTGCAAATGACTCAATTTTCCATATCCCATGCAGATTGTAATACTTTTGTTGGAAATACTACTGTGTATGTCACATGTTCTTTCCTTCATAAGTTAACCAAATCATTTTCCTTTGTAAGCAGTTTTAAAGAAAAGAAAGAGCCTTTTTTTGTTACTATCTTCTTTCCCTTTTTCTGTTATTCCATCATAATGGAACGTTATGAATGGAAGTAAAACTGAGTATTTGGTTATTAGTTGATCTTCATGTTAATTGTACACACTAATGTTATGTGCAGTAAGCACTACAAACGGCTAGGCCACACTTCTTATCGTCAGTGGCATCTTTAGGAAGGGGATAAGACTTTGTACCCCTTAATGGTTTGATTGAATAACCTCTCGGTCAGATGCACATTTATTGATTATGACATTTGGCTGTCTATCTATCTGACACTGAACCGAGACTATTGCCTTACTTGGGGATCTTGTTGAAATAAAACAGATGTCCAACTTCTCAGAAGCCAAAGAAAGGCCTTATGTTTAGATTCATTTCCTTTATTGCCAAGGGCTTGGCTTATCAGAATTGATAGGATAATTCCTTGGGCTTGGTTACTCTGCTCCCTTACAAAATAAAGAACCTTTCCATGTAGTTTGACTTTGATCTGACTCTGTTTATTAGGATTCCTGTGTTTTTCCTATTCGTGTGAACCAAACACCTAACTCTGCAAAAGTCCTATGTTTTCCAACCCTCTGTTTCACACATGTATTCCTATCCAATTCCTGTGTTTTTTCCTTCTTTGCTTCTTTAGAATCCTGTTGAGAGGCTGAAGTCTGCAAATTCCTACGTTTTCCAATCCTCTGTTTTACACATGTATTCCTATCCAATTCCTGCTTTTTTTTCCCTTTCCTGCGTTTTTAGAATCCTGTAAGCCAAAGGAGCCCCAAGTCTGCAAAATTCCTATGTTTTCCGATCTTCTGGTTTTACACAAGCATTCATAATCCCTGTGTTTTTAGGATCCGTGAGCCAAAGGAGGTCTTACATGATGCAGTAGATCCACCTTCTCAAGACCTCGCAAACAACAATTTCTCTTCCCCATCAAACCCTAATTACCTACAACCTTCCATAGAGAGTAGACTATACAACCTGTAAGCCAAAGGAGCCCCAAGTCTGCAAAATTCCTTCTTACATGATGCAGTAGATCCACCTTCTCAAGACCTCGCAAACAACAATTTCTCTTCCCCATCAAACCCTAATTACCTAGAACCTTCCATAGAGAGTAGACTATACAAGTGGACGATGGGGATGGTGGCGGCGGCTTACACGGGGAGAGGAAGAGGCCGAAGGAGATGGAACCTTCCTGCAAGAAATCGGTGGAAGTGGGTCCGCCCCTACAACTCATCAAATCTGCCTTCTTTTCTGTTATGCGCTGTACCTGCAAGGAGTTCAAGGGGAAAGCATTAGTCCTATCCAGACCGGTTAATTCTAGAACTATAAATAAGGGACCAAGATCTTCTATGTGCTTCTAAATGCAAGCATACTCTGCTTATCAACTATGTTTGCCTAATTATTTTGTTATTATACTCCCTCCGTTCCTAAATATTTGTCTTTCTAGAGATTTCAACAAGTGACTACATACGGAGCAAAATGAGCGAATCTACACTCTAAAATATGTCCATATACATCCATATGTGGTAGTCCATTTGGAATATCTAAAAAGACAAATATTTAGGAACGGAGGGAGTACGTTAGATGGATATGTACATTAACTAAGGTCCAAAGGATTAGTAACACTAAATCTTCTCCTACATGCACAGAGCATGCACTATTGATATGTTCTGCTGCTGTCACAATAAAATTAAGCTACCTTGTTATATGTGTTAACTTTTGGTCTAAGGGATTTAGTGGCATCTTTTCTTTACATATCTTGGTCCTCTTGATAATAAATGTTTGAACACTGCCCTTGTTTAACTAATGCTTATTGTTTAACTAATGCTTATTGTATTGAGCTTTAAATAATGATATCTTATTTCAGGGGCATATTAATTGTAAAGCTGCGCCGTGGGCAAGAGCTGCGTCTTCGAGCAATTGCCAGGAAGGGGATTGGAAAGGACCATGCCAAATGGTCTCCAGCTGCTACTGTGACCTTCATGTATGAGCCTGACATATGTATTAACCAAGAACTCATGGAGACACTTACACTTGAGGAAAAACAAAGCTGGGTGGAGAGCAGCCCTACAAAAGTATTTGACATCGATCCTGTCACCCAACAGGTCAGCTTGTTCTCTACTAGTGCTTCTCCATCACTCGTTTCAATAACATCATCGACGAATACACGAAGTTTTTTTTTTTCATATGCTATGATAAACTATTGGTAGATTCATTGTGTGCGAGCGGGGCCGCACACACGGGCCTGTGGACAAACTATTCCTAGATTCACCAGACATCTTGCAGTATTAGTCAAATCATTCAAAACCATAACTATGATGTTATGCAGTCTCCATGCATTACGTTAGATAGCCGTCAATATTTGCTGATGCTGCAATCGGTCACTACAGTGGTGTAGGCATTTCATCGTTACATAGCACCTGCTATCATAAGTGGCGCCTGTGTTTCTATTCGGTGCTTGTGTACTTATATCTGCTATCTATTTTTCTGTCTGAGAATTAAATTACTGTCAAATACCTGATTGACTTTATTTTTTGGTCTGGTTGACAACTTGACATATCAATACACATAGTGCTGATGCTTCATAGTAGTGATTTTAACAACAAATTCTACTAGATATTACTGAAATACACTCCCTCTGATCCTATTAATTGTCGCTCACTTAGTACAACAAGTTGTACTAAGACTACCCACAATGGGAGTAACATAGGTGGTAACATCACACATATCTAGACAAAATAGATGATGTGGCAAGTAATAAATGAAGAAAGAGAGGCATGTGGTAACATAGCTAGTTACTACTAGTACGAGTAACATCAAACATACCAAGATAAGATGAGTCTATAGCATAATAAATGAAGTGTTGCATGATACCACACATATGTTACTCCCCACTGTGGAGGTAGTAACATAGACTAGTAACATATGCATGCTACTAGTCTAAGTTACTCCCCATTGTGGCTAGTCTAAGTGAGCTTGTTGTACTAAGTGAGCGACAATTAATATGGATCAGAGGGAGTATTAGATTACCCACAGTGGGAGTAACATAGGTGGTAACATCACACATCTCCAGGCAAAACAGATGATGTGGCGAGTAATTAATGAGGAAATAGGGGCATGTGGTAACATAGCTAGTTACTGCAACATCACACATACCAAGACAAGATGAGTCTACAACCTAATAAATGAAGTGTTGCATGACACCACACATATATTACTCCCCACTATAGAGGTAGTAACTTAGACTAGTCTAAGTTACTTCCATTCTGACTAGTCTTAAAATGGACTACTCAGAGCAATAATTGTTCTCTCAATATTTTACTAGTAACATGTGATTGTAAAACTCTGTTTCTTGTTACCAAATTGATGTTTCCATTCCTGATGGACATACCGCAAATTGCACTCTCCTGTTTACTGAACTCTTGGGTAGGCGCTTCTTGCGAGTCCAACCAGAAGAAACCCCAAAAAGATTGTCTGCTCAAACTCAATTGCTTCTCCAAAGTGTGAGAGCACAAAATTACGGCAAATCAGCACCACAACAACATATGCAAACCATGCTAATGATTGTTAAAAGACATTCCTAAACTCTTAGAGCTCTACTAACTAAAGTTTACATTTAGCATTCCGTTGTTGTGGAGAACTATCCCATCACCATCCAAATCACATGCACCGTTTGCAGCCACTAAATAATTAGCGTGTTATGTCACTCAGGATCTCAGTCTCGTTCTTCGTGCGTAGGAATTTGAAAAAAATGTCCAAATGCTTTGTAAAATTCCTCCGTTTTTCCTCTGAAACTGAGAACAAAGGAAAATTTCCTCAATTTTTCCTTTGCTACATGCCTTTGAACCAAAGGCTTGAATAGTGCCACCATAGGAAAATTTCCTATTCCTATGTGTTTCCTCCACTTCTCCTTTGAACCGAAGTTTCTTTCAAGGCCTTTTTGGATTGCAGGATTTTCAAAACGTAGGAATAGGAAAAACACAGGATTTGGATGTGACATAACGTGAAATCCTATAGCATTACAAAACACAGCAATGTCCGCAATAGGTGCCTTTGGATGGTGCACAGGAAACAACACACGAATTTTAGAGGATTGAGGAGAGAGGGTAGGGAAAGATGAGTTTAAGTGCATTGGACTTCTCAAAGGAAAAATAAAATGAGGTGCGAGCTCTTGTTGAGATTCCTATGGAACGAGGAGCATAGGATAGGAATTTCGTGACCTGAATCCTATGAAATTTCTTCCATCCAAAGAAGCACTCAATGTATATGTACTTGAGGCCCTACACCTGGCAATCATAAGTGTAAAGTATAAATGCTATGTGTCTGTGTAAGTAGATAGTCCTCTGGAAGCTTAAATGCAAACCTAGAACAAATACATGCCTGATACCTGCTACAATTTGTGCATATCTCATATGACGATAAATAGCCAAAAAATTGGCATCATCACATACTATCATTTCTAATAAATTGCTTAGATTATTTATAATATACCTACCCATGTGTTGGAAGTGGATTTACACTTTGTCAACTCCTGAATTGGCCTTTTAAGGGTTCATTCCACCTGACCTCCTCATTCCCTTAATGGGTCTTGTTTTGCTCAATAAACCATGTCATGCTTGGGGCAAAGGCCTTGGGACTTGTGGTACATGCGTTTTAGTTAAGCATATCTCGAGGAACTTCTGTCACTATGTGTCTTGCAAACATTTAGTTATATTTTCTTCGAACACCTTATCCAGCATAGCTCATTCTAAAAGAATGATCAAAACAGTAAATGTCGCCGTCTGTCAGATTGACTGATTTTTATTTACATAAAACGGTAAATGTTATCAAATGGCTACCTGTTTATGATATTTTCAAATTATTATGTTGGTAGATGGGGTTTCATATCTGTAAGTGCAAATTAAGCCATGGAGCTGTCTGTTTGTAATAGTATCATTGATTTTGGGCATGCCTACTTGTGTGTGGCTTTCAGGTGACGATTGTGGACCCAGAGGCCTACACGTATGACGATGAGGTGATCAAGAAAGCAGAGGCCATGGGGAAGCCAGGATTGGTAGAGATCAACGCCAAGGAGGACAGCTTTGTGTTCACTGTGGAGACAACGGGCGCCATCACAGCCTATGAGCTGATTATGAACGCTATCACAGTCCTGAGGCAGAAGCTGGACGCTGTCCGCCTGCAAGACGATGACGGCGATCTTGGTGAGCTCGGCGCCCACCTTATCGGAGGCTAACCACCGCTTGTCCGGGAAAGAAGTCGCCAGCGGTATCTTTGTTTCTCCGTATCTAGGCTCGTCTCGTCTAACTGGCTTGCCTGTGGCAAAAGGCAGTGGATGCTTCCTTTGATACCCAGCACCAGAACTCTACGGCAATCGCCTTTGTATCCCTCTGTTTATGCCCTGACCTCCGCCGGAACTCTGTACGTGCAAAAACACCATGGGCGCTGAAGCTTAGCCGCACTGTGGGACAAGAGAATAGCTGGTAGCCCATGATTGGCGGTGGTGATACGGCGTGGTGTCTTGAATGCATAGTTATTCGCAGGACTCCCGCCCCCATACCCAGACCAGATTCATAAGCTTTGTGGGGATTAATGTAGTAGAGTACTCGGATCGATCCATGCATGCACGGTACGTAGTACCAGGTTGCGAGTTGAATGATGGGCGGCGGTACAAGGGTACCGTTGGATTGGGATCGATGGCTAGTTTGTTTGCTTAGATCGGCCTGGCAGGCGTGCTGCCGAATGCGGCGCCATGTGGGTCGGGGTCGGTACGGCGTTTGAGTGATGGATGGATGTACCGCAGGATTTGGTGAAATGCTCATGTCGCTTCTCTTGCTTGTTTACTCTTTTCTATCTACTCCCTCCGTTTCGGTGAATAAGTCATCCACGTAGTTCTAGGTCAACGATTTAACTATCTAAATATGTACTATATGTGACAAAAAATATATATTTGAAAACTACATACGTGTAGAAATCTAGTGATATATTTTTCATGACATATAATACATATTTAATTCTTCAAATAGATGACCTAGAACTATGCGAATGATTTATTCATCTGCTGTGGGTTTTGGTTTCATTCGTGGTAATTCCGTTTGCTGCCACCGCGCCGCACTGTGCGTACGTATGTATGGCGTACGCGGTGCTTATGTACGGGACGGCAGCCTGCAGGTGGCTTGAATGGAAGTGTCCCACGGGCGTTTGTTTCGCCGCGTTTACTCTCCCGTTCCATCCATAGCCCCTTCCCGCTCCCGGTAACACGGGCGCTACGTGAAGTGAAAACAAGGCGACGGCTGTTTGCTCGTGATTTTGCCGGGGCGAAGTTGATTGGGTGTCGTCGAGCCTAGGTAGGTTTCCAACTAGCAGCACGTAGTATTTGTACTGGCGCCATTGTTGTGCGAGTCTTGCCAGCCATGCCACGCCTCACGACTCACGAGCGGTGGTTTTTCTAGCAAAAAGGCTTGGGCTCCTCCACGTCTCGTTTTGGGCCAGAGGGCTATGCTGGATGATTTCGACCACCTTTTTTTTTGCAGACCGGTCCCAGTCGTTTCAGTAACGCAACTGTAGGCCTGATGGGATTCGGACACGACGGCTGAATGTTTCTACAGTTGCTATCTTGGCTAATGAGTAGGAGTAGCCCCTTCAAAAAAAAATGAGTAGGAGTAGCGCCGATGGCAGATTAGTGAGCCCTTGATTGGGAAAGGTGGTCCGTTTCGCATATTAGTACCAAATGATGATCGATTTCCTTCCCCAAGCACAGTATACTTACCATGATAGTATGATGATTTCGAGTTTCTTTGGCAGTAGTACATCCGTGGCATTTAAGTAGTACGTACTACGCCCTATAAATGCAAAACCCAGGACTAGTAGTAGTAGTGGTGCCATTAGGGGTGGAGATTCCTTTGGATACGGATGTTGGGCGTGGCCGTTCTCTCCCGTGGGCTGTGCACACGCTTTTCTCAGCATGTCTCCTGGATCCACCTGTGTCTCACTATACTACACAATGCTTGGTTGGTTACCCAGGGCAGGGCAGAGATGCACACTAATCATTACATGCATGTTGCTGCAAGTGAGTGAGTGAGTGAGTGGACTTGGGGATGATGGATGATTACATCGATCTCGTCTGGGCTACAGCACGCATGCATGCACTCACGCACGTAAAGCTCAGGAGGAGGAGGAGGAGGAGGAGACCAATGGTGGGAACTTGGATTGATGTATCAGGTGCGCCCAATTCAAGGCTCATCATGCTGCTGCTGCCCTCCTCCACCACGCCACTCGATACGACACGTCAATCGCCTGGCGCTTTGCATCCTCCTCCACTCCTCTCCCGGTCGAGCTAGCTGCTCTCACTCTCGCACACGCAAAGCCTGTGTGATGCATGACGTGCCATGGCAATGGCATGCGTGCGTCTTGACCCTACCACATTTACATGCAATGCAACCAAATCAATTCGATTGCGCCGTTTGCATTACTCACATTGCATGTGCATGAGAGGAATGTCCTGCCATGTTAGCAGCAGCAGCTTACTATTCAAAGCTATGGCGCTCCTATAACATGTGGTTATCTTATCATTCAATGCCGAGTTGGGCCGACATGTCAGCCCAAATAACTATCGCAATAAGTGCTCGGTTCACCCTGTAAGTTTTTTCTACTTCTTCACACAGACTTCTTTCTAACTCTGTAGACAGCAAAGTCACTTGTACGCCGGACACAAAAATATGTACTCCCTAGTCTATTCTATGGCGCAGATAGCTAACAATACAGTCTACAGACACAAACTCCTGAGCACTTAGATTACTCTCGCAGAGAGGACTGATGTACTACCTCTGTTTCTAAATATAAAACGTTTTGGCAGCGTAAACTAAACTGCCAAAACGTCTTATATTCAGGAACATAGAGTGTATATTATTGGTTAAACTATCAAAATGTCATATATTTAGGAACAGTTTGTGTACATTATTGGAGCATACAGTACTATGTATAGTACTGCTACTGGTAGTAACAGAATTTTATGTGCAACTTGACACATTTTACAACAATGCAGTGCAGGGCCTGAACCCCGCCAACCAACCCAAACACAATATCCAGAAACCACATCCGTTCTCACCAACAATACGGTGTGGTAAGATCTACGACGTGCGTAGTGTACATGCTATTTAATGAAGTACGTACTCCATACATGATGCTGGAGGGCAAGGGCAAGGCGCGCAAACCCGTTTCGCCATTGCTGCAGCCTGCAAGCCTGCAGCCTCCATTAATTATGCTGGAGTGGTAGTATAGCTGGGGAGGGTTCACATCTTGTGAGTGACCCAGTTCATCAATCAACCCAGGAGGGGAATGGAATTACCTGGTGGAAGCAAGTAAGTATAAGGAGCAACTTGAACTGTGCATGCGATCACGATGTCCTTCAATGTTCCCGGCCGGACCGCGGGTTTTAAGTGCTCCGATCTCGGGCTGTTATTGTACAGTACCTTAATGGATCTGTTGCACGTACGACGTACGTACGCCTCTCCCTTCCAATCTGCGTGACTAGGCCTACATGGAGTACATACGTTGCAGCAGTACGTGCATCCACTTGAACCGCGAGAGGCCCATCTAAGAGCAGCATATCTATCTGGGTCGAAAACAACCTACCTAGCCGCATGCACGTAAAATTGTAAACAAATTCCTAGTATAAGATAAAAGCAAGCATGTATGTATTCAAGTCTTTAGCATTCCTGTAAAGTTTCATAGACAACACGGACATTTCTTTTCTTTTCTTTTTAAAAAGGCCAAAGGCCATATATTATAGTTGATATAAACCCTCGAAAGCCTAACCTTACACACCCTCCTCCTCCTCACGCACTTGCAGGCGGCACGCCTTTGAGCGAAGCTTGATGCCCACCTTTGGACCTCTCAAACACCAATACACCATCGAAGCTACAAAAACGTTGTTAACACAACCGTCAGGAGGTCCCCGTCGGAGCTAGAAGGCACTGATGACATCGTTCTAAATCATAGATCGTCGCCCCAAGGAAGGCGGCAGCAAAGAGGGCTGGACGACCACCCTAGATCCAGCCCGATAGATCCTAGGAGATCTAACCTCACAAGCTCACTGACTAGGTCGAAGCTGGCCGAACATCACCGGTCGGAGAAGAAGCCAAAGGACAAGACAATAAGCGACATCATCCACTCCATTAGCTACAAGACCACATGCATAACACAAAGACAGTACCAAATCCACCACTCTAAAGTGGAGCAACTAGGTGATACTCCACTCTCCTTTGTGCCACTGAAGGGGTAGACTAGGAATTGAGAAAACCTTATTCTTAAGACGCTGCCGTCACCACCACGCCGCCACCTGAGAACAAAATTCTAATCCTAAGAGACCCAACCAAAGCGTCCCAACATAGATTTGATGTCGTCAGCCACATGAGCGACAGGCGAAGGAGGAGGAGACTCGTGGCCTGGCTGACATGAGCTTGGGGAGCTGTTTTTTAGAGGGAGGCAATGAATTTTTTTAGACGTGCGATAAAACCAGTGCTAATCTCTTCACTATATAGTCGGCCGGGTATGAGACGTATGTCGACCTGTTTTATCATTTTCTAAAACTTATAATTATGTTAATATGACGAAGCTTTCATTATAGAATGCAACTCATTACCGGTTCCGACGTTTGAGAAGTTGGACCGTGTTCTGGCAAGTGTTGAGTGGGAACAGAAGTTTCCTCTGGTAACGGTGCAGGCGTTGACACGAGGTATCTCGGATCACACACCGCTATTAGTGGACTCAGGGGCCCCAACTCATTTGGGTAATAAGAATATTTTCTCTTTCGAGCTTGCTTGGTTTGAAAGAGAAGGATTTATCGATCTGTTGGCTAGAGAGTGGGCTAAAGACTCGGGGGGAAGGTCACCCATGGAGCGGTGGCAATGCAAGATTCGTCATCTGCGAAGGTTCCTTCGTGGATGGGCTAAGCATACGAACGGAATTTATAAGGCGGAGAAGGAAAGGCTCCTTATGATGATTCACACCCTAGAGTTAAAAGCTGAAACCTCTCTTTTAGATACCAGAGAGTTGGAGTCTAAATTGGAGGCCGAGCTAAGGCTGAAAGAGCTTCTCCGTGAGGAGGAATTGAAGTGGGCTCTCAGAGCTAAGGTTCGCAAGGTTGTCCAAGGTGAGGATAATACCCAATTCTTTCATATGATTGCTAACGGAAAGCATCGTAAGAAGAGAATTTTTCAATTAGAACAAGATGAAGGAACGATAGTTGGTCAGGAAAACCTGAAAGTTTACATTACCAACTACTATAAGCAGTTATTTGGACCTCCGGAACGGAGTTTTGTGTCTTTGGATGAGTCAAGAGTTGAGGATGTTCCCCAACTTCAGACGGAAGAGAATGAGATTTTGACTGCCCCTTTCACGGAGAAGGAGGTGTATGAGGCCATTGCACAAATGAATAATAATAAAGCGCCAGGATCAGATGGGTTTCCGGCGGAGTTCTACAAAAAGTGCTGGCATTTCATTAAACATGACCTGTTGCTCATGTTTCATGAATTGTTTAATGGTTAGCTTCATTTATTCAAGCTTAATTTTGGAACAATAACTCTTCTTCCTAAGAAGACAGAGGCTATTCGCATTGAGCAGTTCAGACCCATTTGTTTGCTTAATGTAAGTTTCAAAATTTTCACTAAGGTTGGGACGAACCGACTCACGCAGATAGCGCATACGGTGGTGCAACCGTCCCAGACTGCTTTCATGCCGGATAGAAATATCCTTGAAGGGGTGGTCGTCTTGCATGAAACGCTCCACGAAATTCACTCAAAAAAACTTGATGGGGTGGTTTTTAAAGTGGATTTCGAAAAAGCATACGATAAAGTCAAATGGCCTTTCCTTCATCAGGCGTTGCGTATGAAAGGATTCGACAAGGCATGGCGCGACCAAATTGATTTCTTTACGCAAAAAGGGAGTGTAGGGATTAAAGTGAATGACGATATAGGTCACTATTTCCAGACACATAAAGGCCTAAGACAGGGGGATCCAATGTCACCGATCTTATTTAACATAGTAGCTGATATGCTATCTATTTTAATAGGCCGGGCCAAGGAGGCGGGGCAGGTTTCGGGCTTGGTTCCGCACCTAGTTGATGGAGGTATATCCATTTTGCAGTATGCTGATGATACGATCATCTTTATGGAGCATGACTTGGTGAAAGCTAGGAATATGAAGCTTGTGCTGTGCTTATTTGAACAATTGTCTGGACTCAAGATTAACTTCCACAAGAGCGAATTGTTTTGCTTTGGAAGAGCTACTGAGGACCAGGTGGCGTATAAGCAATTGTTCGGATGCGAGTTGGGTTCACTACCGTTTACTTACTTGGGCATTCCCATTCATCATCGTAAGCTTACGAACAAGGAGTGGAAGTGTATTGAGGATCGTTTTGAAAAGAAACTAAGCTGTTGGAAAGGGAAGCTCATGTCATATGGAGGTCGATTAATTTTGATTAATTCGGTTCTCACAAGTATGCCTATGTTTCTTCTATCCTTCTTTGAGATCCCGGTGGGGGTTAGGAAGAGATTAGACTTTTATCGATCCCGGTTTTTTTGGCAAAACGATGAGTTGAAACGTAAGTATAGGCTTGCCAAATGGGACATCATCTGTAGGCCCAAGGACCAAGGCGGTCTAGGCATTGAAAATCTAGAGATCAAGAATAGATGTCTCCTTAGCAAGTGGCTTTTTAAACTTTCATCCGAGACAGAGGCTACTTGGGCACAAATTCTGCGTGATAAGTATCTTGAGTCAAAAACTTTAGCTCAGGTGACGGTGCGCCCAACTGATTCACCGTTTTGGAAAGGGTTGATGAGAGTCAAGCCCCTCTTCTTTAACAGGATAAAAATCTTAGTTGGTGATGGAGCTACTACGAGGTTCTGGGAGGATACGTGGCTAGGAGAAACACCTCTGGCACGTCAATATCCCACACTGTATAACATTGTTCAACGTCGAGAAGTATACGTTGCAAATGTCTTACAGTCAACGCCTCTCAATATTAGCTTCCGGAGGACACTAGTGGGTGAACGATGGGAGGCATGGCTTCATCTTGTACGACGGCTGATGGATGTCCAACCGTCTCAGGATCCAGATAGGTTGTTTTGGAAATTGACAAAGGACGGTAGGTTCTCGGTTAAATCCATGTATCTGGATGTCATTAATACTAGTGTCATTCCTTGCTCCAGACATGTCTGGAAAGTTAAGGTACCTTTGCGAATTAAAGTGTTTATGTGGTTTGTGCATAAAAAAGTAATTTTGACAAAGGATAATCTGGCAAAACGCAATTGGGTGGGTTCTGCTAGATGTAGTTTCTGCGATTGTAATGAAACTATCAGGCACCTCTTTCTGGATTGTCCACTGGCTAAGCTTCTTTGGCGTTCGATTCATATTGCCTTCAATATTATTCCACCTACTTCTATCAATATGTTGTTTGGAACATGGCTTGATGGGGTAGACTTGGTTTTAGCAAGACTCATTCGTGTTGGCGCGTGTGCCTTGTTATGGGCAGTATGGAACTGCAGAAATGATTTGGTTTTTAACAGAGCAACGAACTTTCATTTTTTGCAGGTTATCTTCAGGGCCACAGCGTTGATCCGTATGTGGTCGCCACTCACTCCGATGGAGGACATGGGGCATTTGGCTACTGCGTCTACCCGATGGGAGATGGTAGCTCGGGTTATTTTCAACCGGTTTGGATGGCGGTCATGTAATAGGATAGGCATGTAGTGCTCCTATTTTTTGCCAGCCGGTTGTGGCTTTATGTTTACGCTCGTCTGAGCGGCTTGTCGTCTTTTTTACTTTAAACCTGCTGAAGACTTTGTGACACTCTCTATTTTAATATTATGAGCCGTATGCATCTTATTGATGCAGAGGCTGGGGTTGCACCCCTTTTCAAAAAAAAATGTAATCCCATAATCGGAAACAGTAAGAGTATGACCCAATATACTCAGGTTGCCCCTTTCCATAGCGAGACGAGCTTAGCTCAGATCAGATAGTTCGGTTTCTTGTGGTGGAACCAATCCATCCGGGTTTAAGTTCTGAACTTGCCGCTCGTGCTCGCATTTTTCGTTCAAAGAGGCGAGCCAAAAAAATGATTTCTCCTTTTCAATACAAGATGCGTACAAAGCACTTGTACGTCTTGTTGCCTCATTCAGCTACTATTGAGTTTTCAGTTAGATTCGCATGGCAGGTGTGGGTTGTCTGTGTATCTCCCCTGTGCGCACCGCGAGTTTTGAGTGCGTTTTCTTGTCTCTCTTTTTATGCACACCGCCGCCGCTGGAAGCTGACTGTGGCGAAAAGGGAAGAGCCAGCCAAGGGTCAAATAGATTGCCATCATGTATTATTCTCCGTTCCTTTGGCCCAGACACTTTGCTGGAATTGGACTTGTCAAGGCAAAGCAAATTAAAGGGAGGCAAGAAGCAAAGTCAGATGAAAAGCATCATGCTGAATGCAATATTCCAGCTCAAGAGAGCATAGATGTGATCTCGGTCAGATTGTAGCTGCCAGGAAAGAATGGTGAGTGAGACCGGAAATCCAATTCGGCTCTTTTTTTTTTGAACATTAGTATAGACACAAGCGCTCATATACACGCGCATACACTCATCCCTTTGAACGCGCGCGCGCACACACACACATTCTATCCCTATGAGCACCTCCGAAAGACTGAGCCGGCATATCATCTTGAGATTTACGAAGTTACCGTAGGCGCCTCGTCGCCGACAGGAATGTCTCCTCCCATTGAATGCGCATCGCCAGAAATTCTAAAATAAATCTAAAAATAAATACGAGCATCAGGATTTGAACCCTAGTGGGCTGGGAATACCATAGTCCCTCTGAGGTCCTGTACAATGGAGATGCCTCCACAGGTGCTTAAGGGAAAAAACCAGGTTTTTTTGCTCCTGGGCGCTAGACCAGGTGCTTCAGATAGGCAACAGAAGCAAAAGTTTGCTTCCGGTTGGCACCGATGCTTCAACCTTTCGATGGCAAACAAACTCTCTCTC